>NC_057020.1:5682695-5730195 GCF_000002595.2 Chlamydomonas reinhardtii
GGAGCGGGGCGCGGAGGGAGCAGGGGAGGAGCGGGTGCATTGTACCCGGTACGTGCTCCCCTAAGTCCTAACTTTGTACATCGGCTGCGCCCAATGCCCTCCTAAAGCCGATTGTGGAGTTCCTCGCTATCAAGGTCAAGAAGCTGGACAGTGACGCTACGGATGTGGAGGTGCTGTCCATGGAGCCCCTGATGCCGGCGCTCTTCCGCTCGGCCTTCCACCTCGCCAAGTTGCACCGGGTACGTATTTAGGCTAATGTATCGGTGGATTCGGGGTGGAGGGCGGGGCAGGGCGGGGCGTGGGCGCGGGCGTGGGCGTGGGCGTGGGCGTGGGCGCGGGCGCGGGCGCTGACCCTTCTGTTTCTGCCTACCTGCCTTCTTTGCAGCCCTTCTCGGACTTCCCGGACATCCTGCGCCTGCACGCGTCCAACGGCACGCCGGGCATCGTGTTCGGCGGCCCCTACGAGTCCGACACCGCCGTTGTCGACATGGTGGATTGCATGTCGTACGCGCTGGAGGCACAGATGAAGGTGGAGCTGGAGAACGCGCGAGCCATCACGGTCCTGGTGGACGAGTCCACTGATCGTGGCCGCAGCCACAACCTGGCCGTGTACGTGTCTTACGTGGGGCCTGGCTTCCGTGTTTACTGCCGGTTCCTCAAGCTGGTCCAGCTGGGCAGCAACTGCGACGCAGGCGCGCTGGAGAGCAAGCTGCTCGATGCCCTGAAGGTGCGCGAGTGCCCCGGGTGGGGGCACAATGGGGCTACAATCGGGCTTCGGGTAGTTTAAGGCACAACCCCCGGTGTTAAGGCGGTCCCTTCACTTGTAATCCGCATCGTTAAGGCGGCGTTCAGGCGGAAGTTGTTGGTGCTGACCTTTGTTTCATTCTGCTGCAGGGTTTCAACGTCGACCTGACCAAGCTGTTCGGCTTCACCAGCGATGGTGCCAGCGTCATGACCGGCGACCAGACCGGCCTGTCGGCTAGGATGCAGCTGCACAACCCGTTCATGCTCCGGTGCGTGTGCTTGGCGCACAAGCTCGCACTGTGTGTCGCCAACGTGTTCGCCACCTTTCCCGAGCTGGTGAAGCTGGACGCCACCATCACCACCATCACCGGCTACTTCGCCTTCTCCTGCAACCGCAAGGCCCGCCTTGACGAGCTGCTGGAGGCGCTGGAGGAGGAGGTCCTGACCGTGCTGCAGGTGCACAAGTAAGCAACCTTCGGCAGATAGTTACGTTCACTGACTGCACGGGGAATCGGTGCTCTCTGTGCGGTGGCTTTGTTGAAATTGGATGCCCGTTTATTAGCTGTCTCAGCCATGCTGATTATGCATTTGCATGATGCAGGGTCCGCTGGCTGTCCCGCGAGCGCGTGGTTACGCGGCTGCTCAAGCTGTACGACCCGCTGCTGGACTACTTCAAGGAGGAGGCTGAGGCGAACGAGAAGGGCGCGCAGGAGATCTACGACACACTGCGGTGAGTTGGCTGGGGGATGAGAGTTGAGGGGAACGGCATGGGTTGTCAGCATGAAGAGCGCGGCAAGCACGGCTTGAAGGGTGCGTGTTTGAGGGTGGACGGCTCACGTTATTGTGTGTATCAGTCCGCGTGCTTTCTGCTTACCGCTGTGCCCAACCCTTGCGGCAGGGAGGTGACCAACATACTCCATCTGCACTGCGTTGGGGAGGTGCTGACGGTGGTGTCCGGGCTGACCAAGGTGCTGCAAAGCCGCGAGCTGTCCTACCTGGACATCGAGGCCCAGGTGCTGACCACGCTGGAGGTCCTGGAGCGCGAGTACACCACCGGCAAGATGCTGAAGGACGGCCCCTTTGCGCGCCTTGTTTCAGAGCTGCGGGGCGCCAACGGCCTGTACCGCGGCAAGCACTGGATCTCGGTCAATGGTGTGGAGGACGGCCCCAACGAGTCGTTCGCAATCACCAGAATCGGCCTACTCGAGGTGCGGTCCACTATCAAGATCGTGACGGCCATCAACGATGACGTGCGTGGGCGCCTGCTCGGTGTTGTGGACGTCGCCAAGCACTTCAGAATGTTCGACCCCAACCAGATGGCCGCCATCGCCTCCACCCCGGCAGAGGGCTTGTACGGTGACATTGAGCTGGAGCAGCTGCTGGATTGGTACGGCATCGCGCACGATGGGCACCCTGCTGTTGTGGACGCCCAGCAGTGCCGGACCGAGTGGCTGAAGGCGCGGCGGAACCTGCTGCGTGCGGCTCAGGCGGCCAAGAGGGTTGTGGTGGCCAAGGCGGAGGAGGAGGCCAAGAAGGCGCCCCTGGCCAAGAAGGCTGTAGCCGCGGCGGCAGGCAAGACGGCCGCACCGCCTGCGACGGCCGCACCGCCTGCTGTGGCTGCACCGCCTGCTGCGGCCGCACCGCCTGCTGCGGCCGCGAACGTGCGCATCCCTACGCGCGATTTCTGGGCGCTACAGCTGTACAACCTCGAGCAGACGTCGCCCGCTCTCAGCTTGCTAGTAAACATCATGCTGGTGCTGCAGGCCACCAGCGTGGAGGTGGAGCGCGGCTTCAGCACCCAGAACTTGATCAAGACCAAGCAGCGAACCAGCCTTACCATGCAGAACCTTGACGCGCTCATGCGCGTCAGCCTGCTGGGTCCGGAGCTGGGCGACTACTCGGACTTCAACGGGAACTTGCTGGTGCCCTCGCTGAGGCGCTGGTTCGACAAGAAGAATCGCTGCCCAGCGCGGAGCTGCCACGGGCCGCGGACCGGGCAGCAGGCGGAGGGGGAGGGGCGCGGTTAGGGGTAGGGACAGCGGGAGGGGCAGGGGCAGGGGCACGGGTGGGGAGAGGGGCAGCGGGAGGTGCAGGTGCAGGGAGCGGGGAAGTGGGAGCGGCAGGTGCGCGGCTATGTTGAGGGCATGGTTGCGAAGGCTTTGTACAAGGACAGAAACTGGCTTTTAGGATGCGGACTGCGGCTTTTAGGATGCGGACTAACGGCGTTTAGGGAACTCTGTGTGAATATTGAGATGCATGCGCAAACAGGCAAGCTAGGATAGGCTCAAGAATCTCACACACGTCTGGCTTCCCGTCTGTTCGCGTTCACGTTCAGCAAGCAGTTTGATTAGCGTTTGCTGTCGCCACGATTATTTTACCGTACCGACGTGAAGGTCGAAGAGTTTGGGGGTCTTGCCCGCGGCGACACAGCCTGCATGCGTCCATCCCAAACATTCCCCTAAGACTTCAATGCTTATAGCACATGGTACGCGCCGTTGGGCAGGAGTTCTACATGTATACAACCCTGCGGAACATGTGGCTTTTGCCGTCTATCCTGCTACGGGCACCCGCCTGTCCCATTCGCCTTGCCCGCGGCGACACAGCCTGCATGCGTCCATCCCAAACATTCCCCTAAGACTTCAATGCTTATAGCACATGGTACGCGCCGTTGGGCAGGAGTTCTACATGTATACAACCCTGCGGAACATGTGGCTTTTGCCGTCTATCCTGCTACGGGCACCCGCCTGTCCCATTCGCCTTGCCCGCGGCGACACAGCCTGCATGCGTCCATCCCAAACATTCCCCTAAGACTTCAATGCTTATAGCACATGGTACGCGCCGTTGGGCAGGAGTTCTACATGTATACAACCCTGCGGAACATGTGGCTTTTGCCGTCTATCCTGCTACGGGCACCCGCCTGTCCCATTCGCCTTGCCCGCGGCGACACAGCCTGCATGCGTCCATCCCAAACATTCCCCTAAGACTTCAATGCTTATAGCACATGGTACGCGCCGTTGGGCAGGAGTTCTACATGTATACAACCCTGCGGAACATGTGGCTTTTGCCGTCTATCCTGCTACGGGCACCCGCCTGTCCCATTCGCCTTGCCCGCGGCGACACAGCCTGCATGCGTCCATCCCAAACATTCCCCTAAGACTTCAATGCTTATAGCACATGGTACGCGCCGTTGGGCAGGAGTTCTACATGTATACAACCCTGCGGAACATGTGGCTTTTGCCGTCTATCCTGCTACGGGCACCCGCCTGTCCCATTCGCCTTGCCCGCGGCGACACAGCCTGCATGCGTCCATCCCAAACATTCCCCTAAGACTTCAATGCTTATAGCACATGGTACGCGCCGTTGGGCAGGAGTTCTACACGCAGCGCGGTCCTGGCGGCTGGAAAGGCCTGGGTGGAGGCCGTGCCATCTGAGTGCCATCCGCGTGCCATCTGTCCTGAAAGTCTGCACGGAAGTCGAGAAGACGAACTCGACACAGCGACAGTCATTAACATATAATCATTCGTGTGCTGGAAGTAAATACGTCCACACGCTGTCTGCTGCGCAAGCTGTCACCCGACAATGTTTACAGCCTCTTTTGGCTTGCGAACAGCTGTTTCAGTGTCATAACATGCTCATCAGTACATCTAATGTAGCTCTGGGTACATTGGAGGCCTTGCAGCCATGGAACGGACTTGGAACGCACTTGAAATTGTGGACATCTCACCGCCCTTAACGGTCTATGCATACACACCTGGACAATGGCCTGCTTATTGGATGGTCTATGCATACACACCGACACACTGGCTTGGTTCTTGGATGGTCTATGCGTACACACCGGCATACCGGCTGGCTTGGTCGATGCATGGTTGCACCGTGCTCTGCACCGTGCTCGCGTGCTTTCCCGCGGCTGGTGTCAAGCCCGCAGGTGGTGGCGCGCTGTGTGCCTGGCCTACCCCCAAGGCCCACCGTGCTCGCGCCCTTTCCCGCGGCTGGTGTCAAGCCTGCAGGTGGTGACTCGCTGTGTGCCTGGCCTACCCCCAAGGCCCACCGTGCTCGCGCCCTTTCCCGCGGCTGGTGTCAAGCCTGCAGGTGGTGACTCGCTGTGTGCCTGGCCTATGCCCCAAGGCCCACCGTGCTCGCGCCCTTTCCCGCGGCTGGTGTCAAGCCTGCAGGTGGTGACGCGCTGTGTGCCTGGCCTACCCCCAAGGCCCACCGTGCTCGCGCCCTTTCCCGCGGCTGGTGTCAAGCCTGCAGGTGGTGACGCGCCGTGTGCCTGGCCTACGCCCCAAGGCCCACCGTGCTCGCGCCCTTTCCCGCGGCTGGTGTCAAGCTTGCAGGTGGTGGCGCGCTATGTGCCTGGCCTACGCCCCAAGGCCCACTGTGCTCGCGTGCTTTCCCGCGGCTGGTGTCAAGCCCGCAGGTGGTGGCGCGCTGTGTGCCTGGCCTACGCCCCAAGGCCCACCGTGCTCGCGCCCTTTCCCGCGGCTGGTGTCAAGCCTGCAGGTGGTGACGCGCTGTGTGCCTGGCCTACGCCCCAAGGCCCACCGTGCTCGCGCCCTTTCCCGCGGCTGGTGTCAAGCCTGCAGGTGGTGACGCGCTGTGTGCCTGGCCTACGCCCCAAGGCCCACCGTGCTCGCGCCCTTTCCCGCGGCTGGTGTCAAGCTTGCAGGTGGTGGCGCGCTATGTGCCTGGCCTACGCCCCAAGGCCCACTGTGCTCGCGCCCTTTCCCGCGGCTGGTGTCAAGCCTGCAGGTGGTGGCGCGCTGTGTGCCTGGCCTACGCCCCAAGGCCCACCGTGCTCGCGCCCTTTCCCGCGGCTGGTGTCAAGCCTGCAGGTGGTGACGCGCTGTGTGCCTGGCCTACGCCCCAAGGCCCACCGTGCTCGCGTGCTTTCCCGCGGCTGGTGTCAAGCCTGCAGGTGGTGGCGCGCTATGTGCCTGGCGTACGCCCCAAGGCCCACTGTGCTCGCGTGCTTTCCCGGGGCTGGTGTCAAGCCCGCAGGTGGTGGCGCGCTGTGTGCCTGGCCTACCCCCAAGGCCCACCGTGCTCGCGCCCTTTCCCGCGGCTGGTGTCAAGCCTGCAGGTGGTGACGCGCTGTGTGCCTGGCCTACGCCCCAAGGCCCACCGTGCTCGCGCCCTTTCCCGCGGCTGGTGTCAAGCTTGCAGGTGGTGGCGCGCTATGTGCCTGGCGTACGCCCCAAGGCCCACCGTGCTCGCGCCCTTTCCCGCGGCTGGTGTCAAGCCCGCAGGTGGTGGCGCGCTGTGTGCCTGGCCTACGCCCCAAGGCCCACTGTGCTCGCGCCCTTTCCCGCGGCTGGTGTCGAGCCCGCAGGTGGTGGCGCGCTGTGTGCCTGGCCTACCCCCAAGGCCCACCGTGCTCGCGCCCTTTCCCGCGGCTGGTGTCAAGCCTGCAGGTGGTGACGCGCCGTGTGCCTGGCCTACGCCCCAAGGCCCACTGTGCTCGCGCCCTTTCCCGCGGCTGCTGTGCCTGGCTGAGTGAAGATGCATGCTGGTGTGTTGACGCGTTCCGCGTGTTGACTGTCTCAGGCCGCTCCCGCATCACTGTAATGTTTGGGGGGTATCGGTAACTCCAGCTCTAAGGGACTCGAAGTCTGGCCCGGGCACTCCTCCGAAACAAGATACGCAGAGTTGAGGGCAGGCGTGGGCACCGGCGACGACGGCGGCCAGGGCCCGTTGGGGGCCACCGCCGCCACTCCGCCATTGCGCGCGCGAACCTGTGAACCCCAACTTGAAACTCCAACCCGTATTTCAGCTCGGCATGCGTGCCAACAGATCATGCATCGCTGTCGGCGCGCCCATCCCCCCCCGGCCGCCCGCTTCAGCCCCGTCTCCACCGCACGACTTCCTCTTGCCCCATAAAAGCTGTTTGCTGTCTGCTTACGGGTCTGGGCATCGGCTGCACCCTACGGGACCTCGCCAACCTGCCTTGAACCCTGTCCCATCACACGCCCCATAAAAACTGACATCATGATGTCCACACCGCGCTGCTCCAGGCTGACCTCCTCCGGGCTGGGCGGCTCCATTCAAAACAAGAGGCATTACCAAATCAAGAGGCATCGGGCCCGCGAATCCCGTTCCACGCGACGATGCCACCTAGGTTCAGCGGGTGGCAACGTTGGTGCTCTTGCGCTTATTTGGCTGCCGTTGCTGTTGCTGCATACTATTATTTACATTGTTCATGTTCCACCCCCTTGAGAGACCATTCACGCGATTCCTTTGCGACGTCGGCCCCCCGCCCCCCCCCCCCCGCCCCCCCGCCCCCCGCGCCTGTGCCTTGCAAACAAACTCCCCGCGCCTTCCCCCCGCCCCCCGCGCCGCACGGCGGCTCTAAAAGTGCACGGACACAGAAGTGAAGTGAAGGACACAGAAGTGAAGTGAAGGAAGTGGAAGTGAAAGTGAAAAAATGTCGGATTCGTACCTGAGCGCCAGCGTAGATGAGCAAAACTTCCCATCTTCACTGCGTAGATGCGGTCCCACGAATCCGCAGAATTTCACCTGCAATCTGAAGATGCACTTTCCAAAAATCCTAAAATGTATCTACCAAAAAGCGGAAATTTTCAAAATTTCTACAGTGTAGATGGAAGATACGGGCACTGGCAACGGTCCCGGCAGGCGATCCTCTGCAGCCAGAGACTCGGGAAGCGGCCGGCGGCGGCGCGTGCCGTTGCCGCCGATGCGGCGGATGGGCGTGCCGCTGGCGGCCTTGCCGCCCCTTGCGCCGGCGGCGGCACGTGAGCCGGACGGCCCCGCTGCCGCTGCTGCTGCTGCCGTGGAAGTGGGGGTGGACACTGGCGACACCGCAGCGGCTACATGCTTGGAGTCGGCCGCGCCGCCAGTCGCGCCGCCGCCCAACCCCCCTGCTGGGCTCGGGCCTGGCCCGGGGCCGGCGTCAGCGTCGGCGTCCGGAACACTGAGCTGCTCCTGCTGGACCGACGCCCCTGGATGCTCCAACCTGACGATCGGGATTGTGTCGGCGCCACAGATGCCATGGACACCGCTTCCGCTGGGAGCGCGCACAACAGCGGCCGGCGCCAGCGGCGATTGCGAAGAGCGCTGGTGCTGGCGTGGATGCTGTGTTTGGTGCGCTGCTGTCGCGTCTTGATGAAGCAGATTCGTCCTTGGCGCGTGGGCCTGGGGGCCGGGTGCCAGCGTTGGGAAATCCGGCGGCGCAGCTGCCGCCGCCACGGCCGCCGCAACCGCCGGCGTGCCCGCAAACGTGGGGAAGCCGCCGGCGCCCGCGCTGCCGCCACGACGCTGCTGCTGCTGTTGTTGTTGGTGGTGGTGCTGCTGCAGGTGGTGCCCCGGGTGCAGCGCCAGCAATGGCTGCAGCGCCTGTGGTAGATGCGAGACGCCCCGGGGCACCGGCAGCGGCTGTGCGACAGCCTGGGTCCCGCGGGGCCCGGGCATGACGCCGATGCCGTCCCGGAACGCCTGGGCGGAAGAGGCGCGACTTCTGCTCGCGCTCGCTGCACCGCCGCCAGAGGCGGCGGCGCCACCGGCGCCAACATCCGCGCTCAGCGCCGTTACGTAGCGCTGAGAGCCGCTGGCGGCACCGCCCGCGGCGGCCGCCGCCACCGCCGCCGCAGAAGCTCCGGCGGCGCCGCTGGCTGCACCCATGATGCTAAAGCTGCCGCCAGCGCTGCCGCTGCCGGGCTGCCACGTCGGCGCGAGACTGAGGCTGCCGGCTGGGCTGGTGCCCGCGCGGACGACGCTGGACACTACGCTCTGTGCACCCCCTCCGGCTGCGCCGCCACCGCCGTAGTTGACGGCGGCGCCACCTCCGGGGCCGAAAAGCGCCGCCAGGCGCTGAGCACTGCCAGCGGCACCGCTGCCGGCACGGACGCTGCCGCTGCCGGCGCGGACGTTTGTCGGGTAGGCAGCACCGGCCAGGCCCAAGCCTACGCGATGGCCTGAGCCGCCCAGGCTTGTATCACCAAGAGGGGACAGGTGACCTGAGAGCGGCTGACCGGCGGCGGCGCCGCCACCAGGGATGGCGCCGCCGTCGGAACCATGCAAGAGCTCAAACAGGGCAAGGTTGAGCTCTGCCTCAGCGCCCTCCAGCGCGAGGCTGTTTGCAGCCTCAGAAGGGCGCGGCAGCTGCTGCGCCTGCTGCGCCTGCTGCGCCTGCTGCGCCTGCCGTTGCTGCGCCTGCTGTTGCTGCAGTAATAGCTGCTGCTGCTGCTGCTGCTGATGCCGGTGCTGCTGTTGCTGCTGGAGATGGAGCTGCTGTTGTGCCGCCTGCTGTTGTTGGTCCTGCTGCTGCTGCTGCTGCTGCTGCTGTTGGGACTGTGGCTGCTGTTGGAACTGTGGCTGCTGCTGCTGCTGCTGTGACTGTTGCTGCTGCTGCTGCCGCTGCTGTGACTGTTGCTGCTGCATCATGAGCTGCCGCTGCAGCAGCTCAATCTGCTCCTGCTGCTGCCTCAGGAGCTGCTGCTGCTGCGCCAGCAGCTGCTGCGCGTCTGCCTGCTGTTGCGCCTGCAGCTGCTGCAGCTGCGTATCCGCTGCCACAAGCCCGCCGCCGCTGGCATCTGCGCCGCCGCCACCGGCCGTCACTGCTGGCGCGTGAGCAGGTGGCGGGCTGCTGCTGCCATCCATGAGCATTGCCGTAGCTGGCACCTGCTGCTGTTGCTGTAATTGATGGTGTAGTTGATGGTGTTGCGGCTCCACGGGTGTGCCGGGGCCCCAGAAGTCAGGCATATCTAACAGGGCATCAAGCGGGTCCGCGGTGGCGGCGACGCGGCTGGCGGCGGCGGCCGCCGTCGCGTCGAGCGCCGCAAAGGCGGCGGCGGCTGGGTGCTTCAGCTGTCGTCGTGACTGCAGTCCCAGCGTACCAGCGCGCTGCACGGGCTCACTAGGGGCGTGCAGCTCCAGCTGCTGGCGTTGCTGCTGCTGTTGCGGCGGAGGCTGCGCCGACGCCACATGCGGGTAGCTGGAGCTGCTGTCCACGCGGCGGCGCTTCGCGGGATCGCTGCCGTGGGCGGCGGCGGCGGCGGCTGTAGCAGCGCTGGCGGCACCCGCGGCAGCGCTGTTATTTTCTTGGTACGCGCCTGCCTCGGAGACTGCGACAGCGCCGTCCTCAGCTGTAGCAGCCGAGCTGGCGATGTGCAGCGACGCCACCGAGTTGATGAACGACGGTGACGTCTGCAACGCCAGGTTCGTGTAACCGCCGCCGCCACCAGCAGCAGCGCTGCCGCCGCCGCCGGTGGGGGTGCCCGCGGCAACGGCATCAGCGCCGCCGCCGGCGGCCGGCCCTGCCGGGAACCCGGCGCCCGGGTGCCAGGACGCGGCTCGGTTGATGCGGGAGGATGATGCGTACGAGCTGTCACTGCCAGGCGCCGGGCCGTACACGCCGTATGGATCATACACTGGGTAGCCCAGTCCAGAACCATACACTGGCGGCGGCGCCGTCGTGTGGCCGCCGCCGCTGCCGTACAAGGGCTCGTAACCTGCGCCCGGAGCGGCGCCGTAGTGCGGGTACGGCGGATGCAAGCCAAACTCATGGGGCGGCGGCGGCGCCAACGGATCCAGGGCAGATTCGGATCCAGCGCCCGCGTGCGCCGCCAGGCTGTACGGGTACGGCGGTTGGCCGCCACCGTAGCGCGGGTAGTACGGCGCCGGGTAGGTCGGCGGGCGGACCATTGGCGGCGGCGGCGCGTGTTGGTGGCCCGTTTGTCGGCGCGGCAGTAGCAGCGACAGCGGCGCAGCCTGTGCCGAGGCAGGGCGGTAGGACGGCTGCTGCTGCGGTAGCGACTGGTCCAGAGCCGGCACCGCCGCCGCCGTGTCAGCAGCAGCCCCCGGCGGAAGCGACCAGGCACGTACGTTGATGTCGCCTGCGCCTGCTAACGCCGTGGCGGCTGCAGCCGAGCTCCCGGCGCCGAACGGGCGCTTGATCGGGGAGCTGCGCGGGGAGGCTGGCTGTAGCAGCACCTGCGTTCCGCCGCCTGTGCCGAATCGCGGCTGCCCCAATCCCCGGCCGGCTGTAGCGCCGCCCAAGCCCGTGCTGCTAGCCTGCAGGCCAGGATTCGGCCCGGGGGCCATGCTGAGTGACAGGGAGCGTGTCAGCGGCGAGCTGCCTGCCATCGCAGCCGCCCCGCCTGCGTCGCGCTGGGCGAAGTGGGCCGCCAATGATGAACCCGACTGCCCTGGCTCCGCCACGGCACCGCCTGTGCCTGCGGCGGCACCCGAAGACCAGGTGCCGTGCACGGACGCTAGCATGGCAGACTCCTGGGCGTTCTGGGGACCCAGCGTTTGGAAGGCAAACGGCGAGGGCGGCAGTGGCTGCCCGTTCCCACGCAGCCCGGCGCTCGGCAGGTTCGGCAGGGACGCTTCCATTTATATGACGTGACTGCGTCGTCGTTAAGGGGCAGCGGTCACAAAGACCCTGCGCGGTTTGCAGTGACCAGCCAGCACCCCTACAAAAAAGGAAATGCAAAGCAAGACCGGTCGAAATGGGTCACCTAAGCCCACGAGCAACCAGGCAATGCAGGCAGAATAGCATGAGGTATTATGTCACAGAAGCTGACAGCCCAAAGCATCCGGTGCTAGGACAAACAAAGCCGGGAATGGGATGAAAACCTGCCGCAGCGTTTACAACAGGCCCCTCGTCTATGTCACGAGAGCAGCAGTTGTAAAAGACAACTTGAAGAAGTGCTGAGTACAGGCCCCGGGGCGTCAAGGACACTGGCCACGAAGCAAACAGAGAACCTGAGACCATTGCCTGCTTTCTCACGTCACACATACTGAATGTAAGTTTTAGGTGCTCCCTCCTTTGTACGCGGAGCAAAACACGACGTCGTCGGCCAAGTTTGTGCTGTGCGTTTCGCGGGATGCAAAACTGCTGCTTGCAACCAGAAGCAAAACTTATGCAAGCGACTTCTATGTGTCCTGCTGTGCACGAAATTGAGTTGCCGCAAACTCGAGTTCGCGCTTCGTGTTGTGAGATGCCATGATATATATTTACGATAGGTTATTAGGCTAGGCTTCCTATACGTAGAATAAGGACATTCACGGAAAACGGGCTCGGGTCTTGGACTCGGACAATCATGCTAGTCATAATTCGACACTAGTCCCCGCTGTCTCCTCAGCAGGCGCGACGGCAACAGAAATTGACATCCCTTAACTTCTGAGATTCAAATGAATCTTCTTGTATTCATCAGACACTGCGTTGCGGCGTCCATTTGCTCGCTCGGACTGTTGGGGGCAGTCGTGCGCAGCCTGGGCGTGTTGCAAGTATATTGAATTACGCTGCGCCGTCTGGAACGACTGCCCTCTCCTGCGCTCGCGCGAGCAAGGCGCGGCGCGGCACCGAGTACATAAAAAGGTAGACTTCGCAACCTGTCGCAACTTTAACTGGCGGTCAAAAACTAACTGCCGACGCTTCTGCGCCGCTTGATATTCCTTGCGATATTTGTGCGGGGATTAAACCTTGCTCATACCAGTTGCAAGTAAGTTCCAGAGGCGGGCAAGCCAGCGGCTCTGAGTCTGTACGCAATTCCAGCAGCCCGGCGCTTCCCACAGCGCTTCCCAACTTCGACATCCCTCGAACTCGTCGCGCTCGTTTCCAAAATTCCTAGTGCCGGGCCAGGCCAGCCTCCCGCTGCCCCCGCCCACGCACTGCAGCTGTCGCAGCAGCAGCCGCAGCAGCCCCCGCAGCAGCCCAAGCCTGACGCCCTACCGACGGCCCCGCCGCCCCCCAAGCAGATACGCTGCCGCTGCCACCACCATCGCCGCCGCCGCAGCCGCCGCTGCCGTCGCCGCCGCCGGCTGCTCCCGCAGCTGTCGCGCCAATGCGCTGACAGCGCCCAGCAGCCCCCCAGCCGCCGCCGGCGCCGCCGCCGCGCCAGCGCCGCCGCCATTCCTGGCGCCTGCACGTCGAACGGGTCGTGACGGGTTGTGGCAGGTTCATTCGACGATGCTCCATGCCAGCGGGTGCTTGCTAGGCGCATGCACCTAGCTACTCATTTTTAACGCTATTTGGCAATGTTGGTCCAATAGCCACAACGCCAACAGCAACAACATGCACACCCGACGCGCGCCATTCCCACACCCCGACCCATATGGCGTCTGTTGAGTGTCATTCTTGTTGGGAATGGTGGAAACACCCCACCCACCCCCACCCACGGGGCGCACTCTGGCGGGCCGTATGGCAAATCCTTGCAAGGCCTGGGCGGGCCACGTGTGGGCGGGTGCACAACTAATCCCCATCGAGCTACAACAAGCGGCAGAGCGCCGTGAAGTGTGCTTGCAGATGGCGTGATCCAATTCCAAATCCTCGTCCGAGTGCATGCGGGGTTGTCGGGACGTATCGGCCCCGCCGGTGGACCAGGGGTTATCAGCATAGGGGGCCCAACCGTGTCCACTAGCCCGCGTCTAGAATGCCCCACATTTGCAAACCATGCTTTCGGAACAGTCCAATTCATGCGCCCAAACTCATACCAGTGGCATCTATAAGCTGTCATATGTACTGCAAACAAGTCTGGGAGTTATCGTAGGTCAGTAGCCAGTAGGGGGCCGTGCCGAAGTGCGCCCCGTGTGCCCCATGACGCCGTGCGTGCCCACCCCCACCACGCCACAAACACACCACACCCGCATGCCCACGCCGCCATCCCCCACACACAAGCACCCTCATCCCCCCTGTGCTCCGCCGTTTTAGTTGGTTTTGGTTTAGTTTGGGCTGGTATTTACAACCCCCCTGTGCGCTCTGTATGCGGGCTTGCTACGGGTTCCTCCGATTCCCGTGTATCCCGGGCTTGGAATCGATTACCCCATCACACCATCACCACCCATCCCCGCCGCACCCCACCCCCTTCGTGCCTCCGGTTTCGCTGTTTCCTAGGCGAACCCAACTCGGCCCCGCCCCCGCCGCCGCCCCCGCCCCTGCCCCCGCCCCCGCCCCCACCCCCGCCCCCACCCCCGCCCCCACCCCCGCCCCCGCCCCCGCCCCCGCCCCCGCCCCCGCCCCCGCCCCCGCCCGCACCTGCGGGCCTCGGCTTGGCGCTCATCCACAGCGCCGCGGCGTCTGCGCCCCACAGCATGGACGCCACGCCGCCCTCGCTGGAGTTGAGCTGGCGGCGGCTGGTGCCCATCAGGGAGGCGCGGGCGCCCGGCTGCGGCGCCGCCTGCGTGCGTTGGTTGGTTAGTTGGTTGGTTGGTTGGTGGTTGGGTGGGTGGGTGGGTGGGTTGGACGGAGAGGGGCAGCACGGGAAGGCGCGTGCGCGTGCGCCAGAGGTGCGTGGAACGTGCCGTTCGGCGCGCCGAGCCAGGAGCTGACGTGTGCACGTGCGCACGTGTGTGCTCATGCGCACGTGCATCCTTGCCGAGGTCCTGACATGTGCGCTTCCCTAGGTCTGTCCAGCCGGATCCCTGCACTGCCGGATGCCCCCGGCCCCTTGCCTCCTGCCACCCCGCCGCTTCGTCTCCTGCCGCCCGCCCCCTCGTCTCCTGCCGCTCCTGTCCCTCGTGTGCCGTCTGTCCCGCCCCGCCCCGCCCTGCCCCCTTCCCTCCCGCAGCAGTCATGTCCCTCCCTCCCCCTGCATAGGATTGGGACCTCTTCACGGGTCTCGGGAATACAACGAACCCCCTCCCTGCACCTCTACCCCCACCCCCCGGCTCCCAGCTCTCACCTGCCCCGGGCTGAGCGCCTCCGGCGGCGCCCCGCCGCTGGTGCTGGTTCCCACCTCGCTGGCCTCCACGTATTTGAGGGTGGCCAGGAACAGATCCATGTCCTCGGCGTAGGCAAACACCTGGGGGGAGGGAGAGGGGGAGGAGGGAAGGAGCAGGGGAGGAACAGGGGAGGAGGGAGGGTGGGAGGAGGGGAGGAGGGAGGCAGCGGCGGCATCAGCGATAGCGGCTTCAGCAGCGGCGGAGGACAGAGGTGGAAAGCAAGGAGGGAGGAGAGGCAAGGACAGAGGAGGGAGGAGCAGGGTTTCTAGGCATGGCAGCGTGGGGAGCCGGGGAGGAGGTGAGTTGGCGCGCAGCACCGCCGCGCCACTGCCCCCTTTCACGCCCCCCCCCCAGCCTGCCACGGTCTACCATATTCCGCTACTACGGTAGTCCTAGTCATACATGTAACCTGACTGCGCGACTGTTTCCTTACGGGATTGGTTCAACGTTAAGCCCCTCTCACCCCCCCCCCCACCCGCCCCGGGTGTCTCACCACGTGCGCGGGCCCCCACTCCAGCGCGCGCGCGTTGCGCTGGCAGCGCATGACCGTGGGCAGCCCCCTCATGGAGTACAGGAACTGGCTGCCCTGAAGCAGCTGCAGCCTGTGGGGAGCCATGAGGGGGGGGGGAGGAGGCGCCGGCAGGCAGACAGGCAGGCAGGCAGGCAGGCAGGCAGGACGTGTATATGTGCTTGTTGAAGGGGAAAGAGAACGTGACTGTGTGTTAGGAGAGCACAAAGGGACAAGGTTGACACGGTGCGCATGCGGATGCCCCCAAGCAAACAGCGGGCCGTGACGTGTGTGCGTGTGTGTGTGTGCGCGCGCATGAAGTTGGGGCAGTGCGTTAGGTGCTGTTCTGTGAAGCCGATGTTTTGTGCATGCGCGTGTGTGCACGTATGCACGTGTGTGCTCAATTGGTGCATGCGCCCAAGTGCGGAGCCGCCCGCCGGCCCCCCCCCCTGCCCGCCCCTGCGCTCCTGCGCCCCAGCACCCGCCTGTACGACAGCGCGTGCGGGCGCTTGCGTGTGAACTTGGGGCTGGGCGGCTCGTACTTGAAGCTGAGCTGCTGGTCCGAGCCCACAGCAGTCAGCGTGAAGCCTGCAGCGGGGCGAGGGGAGGCAGAGGCAGAGGCAGCGGGGCGAGGCAGAGGCAGAGGCAGAGGCAGAGGCAGGGGGAGTAAAGGCCATAAGTACCGTACATTGTGACAGTGGGGCTGAGTGGGGCGGAGATAGACAGAGGGAAAGGGACAGAGAGGGTGAAGAGTTCTATGGGAGGGGTTTTCAAGGAAAAGCAGTTGGGGCGTTGTTCTCACCAATCCCGGGAAGCCACAAGAGACACGCGGGTCATTAGGTCGGGAAGCGGGGCGGGAGTGCTGTGCCCAAGCTGTCAGTCCCGGGGGAGGCAGGAGCGTGTCTACCTAAATCCCAG
This sequence comes from Chlamydomonas reinhardtii, assembly GCF_000002595.2. Taxonomy (NCBI): domain Eukaryota; kingdom Viridiplantae; phylum Chlorophyta; class Chlorophyceae; order Chlamydomonadales; family Chlamydomonadaceae; genus Chlamydomonas; species Chlamydomonas reinhardtii. The sequence continues at coordinate 5,698,549 of NC_057020.1, forward strand.
CATGAGTATCCAGACGCCAGCGGGTTGCTGAGCAGGCACTGCCCCTCGCCCCCATCCCCACGACAGTTGGGACATGCTCGTTGGCCCCCGGCATGCTCCTTGCGCCCGCGCACAACCCACAACACACAGCCCGCCCCCCCAAACACACAGCGCAGCGACCCAACCCCGGCCCCGGCCCCGGCCACACGCAACCCATGTTTCAGTTGGGTTTGCAGTAAAATACCTCTTCCCCCCCCTCCCCCGCCCCTGCCCTCACCTGCGCCACTGGGCGCCGCCGCCAGCTCCGCAAGGTGCCCGTCCAGCACCACCGCTGGCCGGTAGCCCTGGGGGGGGGCGGGTAAGCCATGTGAACGGGGGGATTGAAGATACCAGCCCAAACTGAACCAAACCGGGGGGTTGGGGAGGCGGGAAAGCACCCGCACCCGCACCCGCAAAGGGGCCCAGGCGCCGGGCCGTGGGCACTGAAGCCTGCGCGACAGCAGCGCCGCAGCCCGCCACACGGCCCCTCCACACGCCCGTCTGCCCGCAGGCCGCGGCCCACTGCCGCCCCAACTCACCCTCCCAACCACGCTCCCACCCACACCTTGGCCGCCCCAGCATTCCCAGGCGCCTCCCAAGCGTCCCCGCTGTCGTCCCTCTATCGGTACTAACACCACTGTCGCTCCCCCCTCCCTCCACCCCTCGCCCGCCCCCCGCTCCTCCCCCCGGCCCCCCCGTCCTAACCTTGCTCCTCCCCTCGCCGCCCTCGCCACACCTCGCTCCCCCCGCTCCTCCCCTTGATCCTCCCCTTACTCCTCCCGCTGTCGCTCCTGTTCCGCCCGCTCACCTGCACAGCCTTGGAAACCGCCGCCACCACAAACACCTGGCTGCGTGTGAACACGTTGGACCTGTGCAGGGAGGAGGAGGGGGAAGGCAGGTGGTCAGGAGGGAAGAGCGGTGGGGAGGTGAGAGCTGGTGGGAGGAAGAGGGAGGAGAGGGACAGGAGCAGGGAAGGGAGGTGGGGAGGTAGCGATGGAGAGCGGTGGTGGGGAGTAGCGCCTACGGTTTGCGTAAGTTGAAAGTTGAAACCAAACTCCCACATGTACCGAAAGCTCGCAGGGGTGTTTGCGGATTGTGTTGCACGGTATCCAGCCAGGGGACGGGTCTGTGGCGCCTCCAGGCCGGCATGGACGGAGCCAGCGCCGTGCGTGCATCCGGACAAGGCCAAGTAACCACGACGGCCACACAAACACACACACACACACACACACACACACACACACACACACACACACACACACATACACACACACACACACACACACACACACACGCGGTGTGCCACTAGCCCGCACGCCGCACCGTGCGACTGCAGCCCCCTGCGACATGCGTGGCGGCGTGCCGTGCATGTGCATGTGCGCCAGGCAGCAGTCGCCATGCATGCGGTACGGTGATGCACACATGCCGACATGGGCCACGGGCCATGCGTGTGTGCGTACCAGGCCGAGCACACGCCAGCACTCTGACGCGCTGCAGCTGTACCGCGTGCTAGAAGGCGCCAGCGGAGACCGCTGCCCCCTGCTCGCGCGTAACAACACTCCCCCCTCTTTCGGCCCTTCCTGGGCGGCCTCCCGGACCAGTGCCTCGCCCCTTCATGCCTTTTGTCGCCTACTAAGAGTATGGTGTCAGCATGCCCCCCCTCTACGTCTTGCATGGACAGCCACCTTCCTTGCCTCCGCGCCATTGCAGTGCCGAGACAGGCGGCACGACAGGTGGCGTTACAGTCCCGCGCATTTCTGCGTTGACCCTCGCGTGTCCAGTCCACGATACAACCCCCGCCTTGCCCGACAAGGCATTACAGGCGCCCGATTCTCCTCTTATAACTATGAGCCATCGTGCAGATTTGCAGAAAACACGGCGATGAACGAGTACCGGGGCCCGGCATGTGGACATGCAATAGCGCGATACTCACGTCTCGGGCTCATCTTCCTCCTCACTCCCCGTGTCTTCCTCCACGTTGATGATTTCGGGGACGTCCTCGGTATAAGGCGTCGCTGGACCTTGTGACTGCTCGCTGTGTTCCGAGTGCAAGCGAGTAAGCAGAAGGTTTGGTAGTGTTTTCATTGGCGTCTCCATGTCGCCGTATTGCCGGGAATTACTGTATGTGAGCAGCGCAATTCGCACAGCACAAGGCCCCTCAAGTGCGTTTCGTAGCAGCTCAAACTATATACATGCAGAATTGTCAAGTGAAAGCATATGTTTACGCCGTCAGCCACTGTGATAACGGGACTTCACAAAGAATTGCAGTTGAACCTCTCTGCATGGGGCGAACGATCAACTTTCCCATTCTGCCCGTTTTGCGTTTGTTTCGGTAGTTCGACTTCCTAGGCGAACAACCATGAAGCTCAGGCTACGAACTGCTGGTACCGGCGCGCTTTACCGGCTGGATGTCGACCCGGGGACCTGGAAGACTCTGCTGACAGAGGTTCGCCAGGCGGTCGGGCTTGCCGATGACGCGCCAGTCGTGCTATCCCTCAACAAGAAGGCAAGTGGATGGGCGCCGCGAGGGTTTCACGTTGCAACGCGCCTCACGCAAGGCTCGACCAGTCCGACGTGCCACAACCTGTCGCTGCTCGGCCCCGGCGCTTTCCCCCCATCCATCGACTTCGCACAGCCCTGCGCACCTTACCTTGCCTCTGCCTTTCAACCCTTGCATACCCAACAACGCCGGAGCAGACGCCGCTAGAGCCCGCAAGCGAGGACGACGTGCTTGACAAACTAGGTGTATGCGGTGGCGACCTGCTGTGGCTTCTGTCGCCGGCACCCGAGGTCTCGCCGCCCGCGCACGGCAGCAGCGCTACTAATGGCAGTAGCACCATGAACGGCGGCAGTAGCTCCAACGCGGCGCCAGCAGCTACCACGGCTGCTGCCGCCGTGGCGGCTGGCGGTGCCGGCAGCGGCGCGGCAGCGGCGGCGCCTGTGGCAGCGCTCGCACCCGCGGCGGCCGTGGACAGCGGTGGCACGGGCGGCGGCGCCGCAGCAGTAGCAGGCATCGAGGGAGGTGGTGGGGGCGCCGCCGCCGCCGGGGGCGAGGACGGTGCTGAGGAAGGGCCGCTGGCGCCTCTTCCCGTGGAGGAAGGCGAGGCGGAGGCGGAGGCCGGCAGCGGCGCAGCTGCAGCGGTGAGTGGGCCTGCGGCAGTAGCATTGAGGTGTTGGCAGGGGGCGTTGAGATGCAGCAGTCGCAGGCTGGCTCTCGAAGGAAACAGACACACGGCATGAACATATGCATCAATCACATGCGCGTATGCGGCACAAGAGCTGGTGGGTAAGGGGTTGGCCCCGCCGGTTTCGCAACTCACTCACACATGAGTCCCGGCCCCTGGCCTAACAGGCGCGGCGGCTGCTGCCAGGCGTGCCAGCGAAGCTGCGGCTGCTGCTGTGCGCGCCGTCGCCCAGTGACCCCGCCGGCAGCGGCAGCGGCAGCGCCGCTGCCCCCGCAGGCGGCGCCGGCGCCGCCACCGGCAGCGCCAGCACAGGCGGCTACACAGGCAGCGGCAGCGGCAGCGGCGGCGGCAGCGTGTCGGGCCCGGTGTTGTTGGGTGCGCTGCTGCCGCCGGTGTGGCGGGCGCTGCTGGTGGTGGACGCGGTGATGGCGGAGTCGGAGCTGCAGCCGCTGCAGGTGGGAGGCGTGTGTGGGGGTGGGGGTGGGGGGGGGGTGCGGGTTGGGGTGTTGCGGTGAGGCGATGCGGGAGGGGAGTGAATCGCGTGGGCGTGGTTCCTGCCAGGCGTTCTCCATAATTCCATACGATAAGACACTTACCCGCAAGAGCTGTGATGTAGCTTAGTTGTTGTGTGTGCGTTTGCGCAGGACCTGCCCGCGCTGTTGTCCGCCAGCCCCGCCGCCCCGCCGCCGCGGCAGCTGTTGTATGGCTGTAGCTACATCGGGGCGGCAGCAGCAGCAGCAGTAGCAGCAACCCAAGCAACAGAGGGCCCGCCGCTGTGCGGTGGAGCGGGGGCGGGTGAAGACGTGACGATGGTTGAGGCGGGGGGTAGCAGCAGTGGCGGCTGTAGCAACAGCGGCGGTAGCGCAGCCGCCATGAAGCTGGTCTGGTACGGCATGGGGCGCCACCTGGTCCTTCACGGCTCGCCCGTCGCCGCCGTACATTCGGTCAACGCCGGTCAACCAACCGCAACCACAACCGTAACCATCAGCATCGACCTGTCTGAGTACGGCACTGCGGCGCCGCCGCCAGGCGGCGCCGCCACAAATGCGTCAACTATCACCGCCGCCGCGGCGGCGGCGGCGGCGGCGGCGGGCCTGCCGGCGGCGCTGGCGGCTCACTGGCGGCGGCTGAAGGACGGGTTGGGTCTGCCGCTGCTGGCGGCGGCGTGTCGGGCGGCGGGCGTGGCGGCGCCGGTGGGGCTGCCAGCTCTGCCCATGGAGCTGCAGCTGGCGGTGCTGAAGAAGCTCAAGGTGGGGGGCGTGTGCGTGTTTGTGTATGCCACGCCACGCCCACACTCCACACTCCACACGCCCACACACCACACACACACACAACACACACACACATGGTATGCGAGGTAACTTCAGGTAACATCCGTAAACCGTCGCTTTGTTGCATCGCATACACTGTCTTTGCGTAACGTTTTCCTTGTGCTCTTTAACACACACACACACACACACACACACACACACACACACACACACACACACACACACACACACACACACACACCGCACACCACGCCACACAGGCACGTGACCTGGTGGCCCTGGGAGCCACGTGCAGCTACTGGCACGGCCTGGCGTACGACGTGAGTGACTGTGGAGGGTGCTGCTGCTAGCTGCTGGCTGCGACTGCCGCCACCTGCCACATGCGAACTGCCTAACAGCATCTGCCTTGCCGTGCTCCTGGCTGCGCGCGCGCCTGCGCCTGGCCCTGCCTGAGCACCTGGCCCGACTGGGTGGGGCCAACACCGGCTGCGGATCCCATAACGAGCACGTACCGACGTACTGTACTTTTCTCTACTGCATTCTCCGTACGACATATGACGTACTGACGTACTGACGTACAGGATGCGCTGTGGCGGCCGCTGTACGAGTCCGAGTTCGCCGCCGCCGGCGCCGCCGCCCAGTCGGACCAGCAGCTGGCGGCGGCGCGGGGCTGGGCGCACGTGTTCGGGCGGCGCTGGCAGGAGCGCGTAGAGGCTCGGCGGCGCAGGTGCGTGGTGTGTGCGCCCGCCCCGTGCGTGCGCCTGCGCTGGTGTACGATTGTGCATGGGAATGGGCTTCCGCGGTTGTGTGCTCGTGCGCTCATGTGCTCGTGTGCTAGCGCGTGATCATCTGCTAGTGTGCATGTGTGTGTGCATGTGTTACAAACGCGCACGCGCCGATTTGTGGTTGTGTGGGCGGTGTCGGCAAAACCAATGTAGAGTCCATGCAATCCGTGCTGTGCTTCAGACCCGCGCTCTGCGCTGTGCATATGCACCCCGCAGGCAGCAGTTCCGGCCCGCGGTGCCGGGGTGGGGGCCGCCGCCGCTGGCGCCACTGGCGCGGCCGCCCTTCATGCCGCCCGGCACCATAGGAGGAGGTGGGCGTGGGGGCAGCACTGGTAGATGGGTTAGAGGGGCAGGCGCGAGCGCGCCGGTGCAACCTTGGCGATCAGCATGCGGGGGATTGCCATGAGGTACCCGTGTGCTGCGTGGCGGCCCTGTATCCCTGCCTGCCTGCCTGCCTGCCTGCCTGCCTGCCATGGCTGCACCCTCACGCATGGCCCACCTGACCCCTGTGCCTGCCCCATCCCCTGCACACGTGCAACACACCTGGATCACGACACGCACACACCGCCAGACTACGACCGACTCCCCGCCATCGGTGGCGGCATGATGCTGCCGGGTGGAGGGCTGCCTGGAGGGCTGCCGGGCGGGTTTGGGTTCGGTGGCGGCGTGGCAGGGCGCGGCGGTGGCCGCTTCGGCGGCGGCGGGCCGGGCGGCCTGGGCGGCTTTGGCGTGCCGCGGCCGCGGCAGTGGGGCGGCGGCGGCATGGGCGGCGGCTGGATGTGAAGGATTCCGATGCCGGCAGCGCTGTACACATGAGGCGGTGATGTCGGATGCTTCATTCGCAGCATTGATACAATTGTACGTTAATGGTAGTGCATATGGAAGGTATTTGATCAATACCGTTGTACAGGTTTGGTGTTGGCAATTTGTGTCATGCACGATCGCACCATGTGTTGCTGTGTGCAGCTCGATATGTGTTGGAGCTGTTGCTTGGTGGGTCGGTTGCCGGTTGGGGATGGGGGTGGCCGCGTGACGGCGGCAGAACTGATAACTGTTAGCGCCGACAACCTCCTCTGGCGTCATGTGCGTCCGCATTCGCGGGTAGAGAGCACTTTGGTGACTGTTGCTGTTGTGGACACGAGGCAGGCAGACGCAAGCGCATGTTGAAGAGCAGTCTACGTGGCAGGCACGTCAGTTCGTCAGCTGCTAGCAAGGTGGCTAGGAATGCACACCCGTTGCTGTGCGCATTCGCCCTGGGCGAGAGGCTGCGACGTACTGAGCGGTGTGAGGGACTGAGGGGGCGATGGGCGCCGTGGCGGCGACGGCTGTGTAAAGTAGCAGGCGTGTGCACGTGTGAGCAGACCGGGAGCGACGTGCGTACAGAACGGTGCGGAGGGTCCAATTAGGCAATGAGAGGGGGGAATGCTAGGACGCCGAAACGCCGTTCAGAGAGGGAAATGCTTGCGCGCCGGCCGCCGGGCCGCCGACTGCGTGCCGCGTGTGTGTTACGAACTGACGAGAGCGGCGGCGCCAGGGGAACCCCACGCTGCTAGACTGCCACAGCACTCCGCCCAGGCTAGCCCATGCCCAAGGCTTGACTGCGACGGAGGAAGCAGCGGGGGCCAACGTATGCGGCAGGGAAGGCCGAAGTGGTATGCCTAACAGGCTTGGCCGGGGCGCCCTGGCCCGGAAAGTCCCGAACGCACAGAACCTCTGGGTGGAAGTCGGGGAGGTCGGGGGGCTGGAAGCCGATGGCGTGTGAGTGCATCACCCCGCGATGCCGCGGGCAAGTCTTCCACTATCCGCTATCAAGTCCTTACAAATAAGTATTCATGACATAAAGGGCTGACAGGCATCATTCAAGAGACGAACGCAAAGTCGACACTGACACATCCTGCCCGGCAAAGCTCTACTTTTCAGGCTTTCCACGTTCGCGACCCGAAACATCATTTGATCCAGGCGGGAATGCGCGCATACTTGCCCTGAGCAGGCCAAAGCGGGACCAGCGGACGTGGGGAAGCATCTATTGCGTGTCCCTGAGGCCGCATCTGACGCAGCCTGCATTTCACATCCTGTGACATGTAAGTTATTTATGTGTCGAGGCATTCTGGTTAAGGTCTGCCAGCGGGATAGGCGGGCTTCGCCTTTCGCGCCCCAGAGTTGGTTCAGCGCGAACTTGGAGAGTCTCTATCACCAAGACCATCAACAGTCTGTAAATCGAAACATGCATGTGGTCTTGGGGCAAAACTGCTGGTCTGGCGCGTGGGGCGCCCGGAGTTGCAATCGGCACGCAACGGGCAACAGTATGGTCTTGCCGCGGTATGTGCACGTGTTTGAAGCATGCTTTGCTCTCACGCATCAATATTTGTGTCCACCGGCCGCCCTCAAGAGCGGCCACACACACAAGTTCTGAACTTGCTCGAGCTATGCCTCACACAGGCCCAGCACATCAACGAGCTCGGGCCGGCGCAAGCGCAGCCGCAGCCGGAGCAGCAGCAGCAGCGGCCGCAGCAAGAGCAGCAGCGGCACCACCAGCAGCTCCAGCCGTGGGGACCGCGGCCGCCGCAAGGCCGCGGCCTCAGGCCGACAAGACGAAACAGCGGGAACCGGAGGCGGCGGCGGCGCACAGGACCGCAGCGGCCGCGGCAACGACGAAAGCCGCGGCGGCAGCGGCGGAGGGCCGGGTGGCGGCGGCGGTGGCGCGGCCGGTGGCGGCCACGGGCCGCGTGACGGCGGTTATGGCCGCTCTACCTATGCAGATCGCGAGCCGGAGGGCGCCGGCGGCGGCGCTGGCGGCGGCCCCAGCCCGGAGCAGCAATGGCGCAACGGCGGCGGTGGCGGCGGCGGGGAGGATGGCTGGCGTGGGTGGGAGGGCGGCGGCGGAGGTGGTCGGGGCGGCCGAGGCGGAGGCGGCGGCGGCGGTGGGCGGGGCAACGCCTTGAGCGGAGGCCGCGGCGGCGGCGGCGGCGGACGGGGTGGCGGCGGCTGGGATGCCGGCGGCGGTGAAGACGACGAGCGTTGGGCGGATGGCGGCGGCAACGGCGGCGGCGGCGGCTCGGACCCCTACTACGCCAACCACCCCAGCCGCCAGCACCCGCGTTATCCAGACCAGGCGCCCTACGATGCAGACCAGACCACGCCGTCAGGTCGGCGGCCGCGAGCCGCCGCCTCCGCCGGCGCGCCGCCGCCTGGTTACGAAGCCGCTCCCGGCGGCGGCGGATCCGCCCGTCGCGGGCCGGCGCCGCGTCCCGACGTGGAGGGCGACTGGGAGCGCGGCGGCCGCGGCTATGAGGGCGGCGGGCCGCCGCCGCGCCGCAACCCGCCGCCGCAGCAGGCGGAGGATTACCCCGCCGATGAGGATGGTGCGGTGGCGGCGCCGCCGTCGGCGGCGCGGCGGCGGCCGCCGCCGGACTGGGAGGGTGGCGGCCGCCCGCGGCCGGGGCCGGGCCCCCGGCAGGGCAATCCCGAGGACTGGCAAGGCGAGGACGAGTTCACGGGGAGAGGCCGCGGCAGTGGCGGCGGCGGCGGCGGTGCCGCTGCTGGCTGGGAGCGGGAGCGTGGCCGGCCGCGGGAGCGGGAGTGGCACGGCGAGGGGCGCGAGTGGGGCGGCGACGGTGTGGAGGGCGGGGCGCGTGACGGGCCCTGGGGCAGAGAGCGGAGCCGCGGGCGGATCCCGTCCCCAGAGGGCTACAGGTGCGTTGCGCTTCTGTGCGGGCATGTGCGAATGCCATTGCAGAAGTGCCGTTGAGACTTGCATCTTCTTGTGATGACATCTGTGCGGTTGTGGTGGTCTATGGTGGTAATAGACATGCAATGGGGTGTTGCAATCCATCTTACAGGCGGCCTGTCCATGCTGCTGCCGCTGAGCCCGGATGGGGTCCCCGCCGCGACGGGCCCGTACGGCCGGGTTACGTCGCAGCTGGCGGAGATGACGAATACGGCGGCGGCGGCGGCGGCGGCGGTTACGAGCCGCGCCGTGTGAGCGGCGGCGGCGGCCCAGGCCCGCGGCAGGGGCCGCCGGGGCGCGCCTGGGGCCGCGGCGGGGAGGAGGACTGGGGCGGCAAGGGCGGCGCCGCGGAGCCGACGCCGGCGGGCGGCCGCGGCGGCGGCGGCCGTGGCGGCGGCTACCCGCCGGCCCGCCGTTGGCCGCCGCCAGAGTACTACGAGGACGGGCCCCGTGATGAGTACGGCGGCGGCGGCGGCGGCGGCGGCGGTTGGCGGGAGCCGGCGGCGCGGCGCGGCCCACCTCCGGCGGCGGAGCCGCTGCCGCACGCGGACGCGGACGCCGACGTCGACGCCGCCGGGCCGCCGCGCGGGCGCGGGCGCGACATGCACCGCCGCAGCGCCGCCGCAGATGACGGGTACGACGTCGATGTGGCGGCGCCGCCGCCGCGCGCCCGGGCTCGGTCCATGTCGAGGCCGCCGGTCGCGCGCGGCCGCTCCGGCTCTCCTGACCTGGCGTATGCCGGGGACGTCATCAGGCCTGACGGCGCCGTCGGGCCGGCGGCGCAGCGGCAGGGGCCGTCGCCCCAGTGGGCCGCGGAGCGCGGCCGCCGCGTCAGCGGCGGACCTGGGCCTGGACCCGTCGGGCCAGACATGGAGGCGGCGGCGCCGCCGTCGGGCGGCCCCCGGCCGCACCCACAGGGCCCGTGGCGGCCCCATGGCGGCGGCCCGGCGGGTCGTCCCGCTGAGGGCGGCGGCGGGCGAGGCGGTTGGGACGAGCGCGAGCGCGAACCAGCACCCGGGCCCCGATGGGCCGCGCGGCGCGATGGAGGGGCCGAGTACGACGAGGAGGAAGTCGAAAGGCCGCGCGGCCCGCCGCTGCAACCCGTGCGCGGCGGTTACGACGAGCCGCCGCCACGCGGCCGTTTCTTGGACCACCAACCGCCGCCGTACGGTCCCGGCGGCGGGCGCCGGCCGCCACCGCAGTACGGGCCTGAGGACGACATTGACGCGCCGCCGCCGAAGCGCCGCCTGCCGCCGCCGGCCGGTAACGGTAACGGTTACGCCGCCGGTTATGGCCACGATGGCCCCGAGCTGGGGCCACGTGGCGGCGGTGGCTGGGGTGGCGGCGGCGGCGGCGGCGGTCCGCCTAGCCGGGAGCGCCAGGGTCCGCCGCCGTCACGCGAGCCCTGGGACCGGCCGTCGCGTGGCGAGGCGGCGGAGGGCTATGCCCGTGGCGGCTACCCCCGCGGCGGCCCGCCGCCGGAAGACGACGATGGAGCAGAGCGACGCGGCCGAGCAATGGACTGGGACGGCCCCGGGCCGGGGCCGCGGCCGTTGCGCCGCCAATCGCGGCCGCCGCCTCTCGAGCGTGGGCCGCCGCCAAGTGAATGGGACGAACGTGGCGGCGGCGGCGGCGGCAGCAGGGAGTGGGAGCATGGGGACCCCAGGGCAGGGCCGCCGCCGCAGCGGCGGCGCTCGGGGCCGCCGCCAGGGCACGGCGAGGCGCCGCCGGGTTACGGGCCCGGTGACGAATGGGAGCGAGGCGGCGAGTGGGACCGACACGAGCGGGGTGAGCGCGGCCGGCCAAGGGATCGGGAGTGGCGCGGCGGCGGCGGCGGCCCCCCGAGGGGGGAGCGCGGCGGGCCGCGGGAGCGGGAGGAGGAGCGGGAGGAGGGCTCTCCGCAGCGGCCGCGGCGCGGCGTCTGGGTGGAGGTGCAACCCCCGCAGGCGGGCGGCGCGGCGGCCGACGGCGCGACTGGCGGCAGGGATGGGCAGCTGCCGCCGCAGCAGCGCCGGAAGCAGCAGGCCGCAAATGCGGCGGCCGAGGCCGCCGCCGCCGCCAACGGCAAGGACGCCGCCGGCGCCGGCGCCGCCAGCACTGCCGCCGCCGCCGCCGCCACAGCTGCCGCTGCCACCGCTGCTACAGCCGGGGCTGGCTCGGGCGCTGCTGCTACAGCCGCGGGTGCGGCGGCGCCCAGTGAGACTGCGGAGGTGTGGTTCTACGTGGACCCCACAGGCAACACGCAGGGCCCCTGCTCCATACGCCAGTTCCGCAGCTGGCTCAAGTATCTGGCTCAGGTGCGAGGGCAGCAGGCGGGGGACGGCGGGTTGTAGATACCAGCCCTAACTGAACCAAACCAAGTCAAACTAGCGGAGCGTAGGCAAAGGCGACAATTGCAGGCGTTAATGCTTATGGGAGGGGTTCGAGGCGTCGTGCAGAAGCAGGGGGGTTGGCGGGAGGGGGGTTACAGGGGGCCAAAGGGGTTGGCTGTTGGCACTTTGCCAATGGGAGCTAGGGGGCGAGGCATCCTGGCGCGCGCTGACGCAAAATCCTGCCTCTGGTGTTTACGGCAACGCAGGACGTGCAGTACAAGGACGAGTACGTGAAATTCAAGTCATGCCAGGTGTGGCAGGAGGGCGGCGGCGGCGCCGGATCTGGCGCGGCGGCGGCAGCGGCCGGCGGTGGCGGCGCCAGCCGCCGGACCACTTTGGCGCAGTTGCTTCAGCGGCTGGGAGGGACATCGTGAGGTGTGGCACGAGGTCGTGAGGAAGAGGGGAATGGAAAGGGGCAGGTAGATCGCGCCGCATGGGGTTTGGTTTCAGGGGACCGTTGGCCATGGCAACCTGGTGGCGCTCAGCGTGTTTGTGGCGGTGGTGGGAGGTGCGGTACTGTGCAGGGTGGGCTCCACGGCGCGTCGGTGACGGAGCCCGTGGCGGCGTGGGTGACGGAGCTCGCGGCGGCCTGGGTGGGTGGGTGAGTCCTCGACCGCGCCCAGCAGGTAAAAGCGGGGCTCGACATAGACACACGGACATGTGCACTGCCGGGCGGGCGTCGCCCCCTTGGGAAGCGGAGACGAGCGTTCGGCAACGGCTGAGTTTTGCTGCGAGCGCGCGCGCGCGCGCATAAACACACACGGGTGGGCAGCTGCGACTGCCAAAATTGTGGCTTAGGCTGCAGCGTGCGTGGCTGTTGGGCGGGTCGGGTTGGGTTGCGGTAGCCGTCGCTGCAGGAGGGCCGTGGGCGCCAGCGGGAAGGCACGTGGGGGGCGCGATGGGAAGTTTGGTATTGCAGGATGTGCTTCATACGTGGGTGCGGGTGGGTGCACCAGGGTGCACGGGCTGTGGCCCGAGCAGGGATGGCGCGCGTCTGCCTTTTGGGGGGCATCCTTGCGCGCACGCAAGTGCGTGTAGATGTCAGGGTAAGCCAAATCGCGCGCGCGTGTGCGCGTGCGTGCGTGTTTGCGTGTCTGGCCGGTTGGTGGGTACGGCATGTGTTGTCGCACGGCGGGTCGGCCAACGGACTGGGCGCAGCCACGACGGTGCACTTACGTGTGTCGGGCGCAGCACGGGTGACGCGTGCAATGCAGGGGCGCAGCCGTGTGTGCATGCGTGTGTAGTGGTGGTGGTGGTGGTGGTGGTGGTGCGTATTGGGGGCTTACCGTGTTTTGGGGTTTCGAGCTGTTTTGGGGGTTCGTGCGTGGCTGCCTGGCTGGTAGGGCGCATGTAGGGCGCATGTAGGGCATGACTGATGAGGGTGAGGTGCGGTGTGGTGCGGTGTAAAGCCGTGGTGCGCCAAGTCCCAGGGGCAATCTGTCAGGGACGACCGGACGCATATCAGCAGACCCAAGCAAAGCCGGCCAAGCTAAGCCGACCAGGGGTTGGGTCCTGTGCAGCTAAGTGCAGCGCAGCGGATGTGCGATAGATATGGCGGTGGTGGTTGGTGCAACTTCGTGTGTACGGTTTTATGACTGTCCGAGTGTCCGTGTCCGTTCTTAAGTCCCTGCGTCAGCGTTACGGTACCCGGATGTCGTTACGGTACCCGGGTGTCATCTGTTCCGCACGTCATTGGCACTACGCCAGTCTCGACGCTCAAGGGGCACACACCACAAGGGACGAAAGCCCCTCCGCCCTGCTCCCAACGGCTCCCAACGGCCCAGGCCCGTCCCCCCTCTTTCACAACCACCCCAGTTGTTTGCGGACACGTTGACTGACACGTTGGCACGTGGCACGCAGGTTTCAAACTTTACAGGCTCGCGTCCCGTGTGTGTTGTTTTCGTCAGTAACGGCGACTTGATGTCCAGGTCCCAAACTCCCGTGCCGTGTTAGGCTGTCACGTCGTCCCGAGAGAGCCAGCGCCCCTGGCCAGCACCAACAGCTCAATAACGTTCCTGTGATAGCACCACCACACCTGCCGCCACCAGTCACGCCACCGGTCGCCACTCCCGACGGCCTGAAATGGCGCTCTCTGGCGTGTCTGTGTATATAATGTATGCGTGATGCTATTTGTTATTGACACTTGCAAGTTATGACGAGCGACTGGGGTCGCGCCACTGAAACAGGGCGCCCACACTTGCCCACCATCTCCACACGCCGCAACCGCAACTGCACCGGCAAGGTCACAGGATGGCAAGACAACATCTAATGGAGGCTCCATTTGCCGCGCAAGGAACCGAAGTGCCGACAGCCCTGTATGAAATCTGAAATAAGCGCGACCTCTTACCTTCCTATCGCCACACCAAGAGACGCCCCATCATCGAACTGTCCCTGTAACGCCGCGTTCATGCCAGCGCCCTCAGCAACTTGAGTGGTCAGCTAGACGGCGTACGTGTTTTCTTCTCGCCTTCTCCTTAGTCACTTCGGCCATCATAATTAGACGCACATTGTGATCCATCCTGCAAAAAACAAACTGAACACACCTATCACACCCTGGCTTGTGCCCAACATTTGCCAGCCCCGTCCAACACAGGCCGACGGCACACCTGACTCCACGCCGCCGCTGCGCCGCTGTCACCGCCGCTCAACCCGGCTTGCGAGCATGCATGACCGCTCTCAAGCAAACCGTGCATGGCCGCCTTTACCCTCCAACAAGGCGCATCTACGAACGCAGCGCAGCAGACACTTGGCACGCCGCGCCCCGCATCATCGCGTGCACCTCTGGCCTCAAGGCTTGCGGACCCCGGCACCGCCACAGGCCCCTCCGAAGCCGAATGCGCAAAATGGGGTTTGAGGCGCAGCACTGCATTGCAGCGCCCCCACATCGCGCCGCCGCCACCATCACCCCCACCACGACCCTGACTCCTTATCACCCCACGCGTCCTACCTCCTTAGCACCCCTACCACCGTCAACACCGTTGACAAACTCAGCAGCCTCAGCACCGGAAGCGCCCTTAGCTCTCTCATCAGTGGCCCATGAAGGTGCCCGCCGTGTGCGCGCCCGAGGCGTAGTACGAAAAGGCGTACAGGCGGTACATCTCCGCCGCCACCCACATGAACACCAGCGTGCTGAAGCCGATGAGGAACACGTCAGCAAAGTCGTACTGCAGGGGGGGCGTGTCGTGTCGTGTCGTACGTACGTACGCAGGGGAGGTGGGGCCACGAGAGGGAGGGGGCACGGGGTTGGAAGGGTTGGGCACACACAAATGCAGCGTTCACAGTGTCGCCCCTTTTTTCCCTTTTGCTTGCCAAAGACACACATCCCTAGCTGAAAGGTTACATGTGGGACGACAGTCATGGACAAGACCAGGCTCCCAAACATCCCTAGCTCCGGCGCCCCCTCACGGCCTTTCTCCACACCTCGGCCTTGGGTGTGAGGCAGTCCAGCAGCTGATGCGCGTGACGCTCCGCCTGCTGCGCAAGCCGCTTGATGGGGCCGTCCTGTGGTGGGTTGGGTTTTGAGTGGGTGTGTTGGGCGCCGGCACGACGGTCCTGCGTGCTTCTTCCCTTGTGCTCCGTAACATGCGGTATGGGCTTGGGCACACACTGACGCGTCCTCAACTGTGCTGACGATGTCGTGGCAAGATAGGAATTGGCCGTGCGCGCGGGTTACACGGGTTGCGCGGGTTACGCGAGCGGGCGCACTTTTACAGCACGGCAACAGTAAAAAGCGACAGCGCATTAGCCCCCGGCGCGCGCACCACCGGTGGCGCCTGCGGCTCTTTTTCCCTCCACGCCATCGGCGCCCCGTGACGAAAGGCGGACAGCCTCCAGTACGGCAGATCCTACGCAGCCAACTCGAGCAGCCCTGCACGGGCCCTTCATGCTCACCTGGGGGCCCTTGCCGCCCCCCGGGCCCAGGGCCTGACACCGTGTCCGCTGCGGGAGGTGGCGGAGCCGGCGCGATGCCCCGGGTGGGAAGGTGCGGGGGCCGCGTGCCGACCCCGCGCCCGGCGCGCTGCCGCACACGCGCACTGCAGCCGACCTGCACCTGTTGCTCCCCTTACACGGCCTTGCCGCACAGCGCTGCATGTGGCTGGCTACAACTTTGCGAATGCTGGAGCGAGAAGGGGATGCCACCGGGTGACGAGAGAGCAAGCAAAAGCCGGAATGGAATGGCGCGCCCTTTTTCAGGCAAGGTCGAAATCAAGTAAATCTGCCACTGCCTGGCAGCAATAAGAGTTCCGTGACAACGCAGCAATGCGGTGTACGTATCGCGGAAGGCAATCGGCGCGGACATGGCGCGAGAGACTCGTCAAAAGACCGAGATGGGCACGGACTGCCCGATTGCGTTTTCGTGCGCGGACGAGACCCGACGCCACGTACTCTGCACTCACCGACACTCCTCTACACGAAATCTAGCTGCTCAATTTGAGCCATTTGGTGGGCCAAAACACGGACCCCAAATATTTCCGACCACCGAGCCTTCAAACTCTCCCCCGTGCTTCAATTATGATGTTTAGGACTGCAGTCAGCAAAAAGTGACTGCCGAACTTGTCTTTGACCAGCCCACGGAACGCAATTGTGCTTGGACTGGCCCGCCGGCGACACGCTTCCTGTGTTTGCGGGCCAGCTTAGCTTGCTAGCATAGCATAGCGTCGGATCGGGAGGGAACCAATCATGGTAAGCGAGGGATGTCGGCTGGAGCTATGACGCTGTGACGCCCGGCGGGAACCTTGCGGCTGCAGGTCGCAGGCCGTGGCTAGACACGACCCGGCTGAATCTCCAGGCTTAGACTAGATTGAAAATGCCTTGCTTATCCCGACGATGACGCACGGGCAAGGGGATTTGGGAGCTGCCGCGGGAAGCTTCAGGAGGTGCTGGGCCGGCACGCGTGCCAGGGCTTCAGCTGGACGCAGCGGCAGAGCCTGTCAATGGCGGTTTCGAGGGAGCTCATAAACAGCGCGATACCACTTTCCTGGTTTTAATGCTGCTAGTACTATTGTTGTTGAAGCTGTGGGTGGTGGTGCTGCTGCTGGTGATGGCAGTGGTGCTGCCGGTGCTGGGTTTGCGGACTAAGGCTGGACGTAGCTTGTGAGCCATTCACACCGCAATGCTGTGCACCACACCACACCGCAGCGCAGTACAGCACAGCGCTAGGCAGCGGCACGCGAAGGGGGGCGTGGAACCTGCATAGTTGCAGGCGTGGCAGGCGGCAGGTGGCTGGGTGTCGGCGCGGCAGCGGCCAACTCGGCGGAAGGCACGGTTGGTGGTGGTTGCCTGGCAGGTGCTCGGCACCAGACGAGGCGGCAGGCTTCTCTCCAGCACTGCAGCCGGCAGCACTGCAGCACTGCAGCACTGCAGCACTGCAGCCGGCAGCACTGCAGCACTGCAGCACTGCAGCACTGCAGCCGGCAGCACCCACCGGTAGCACCCGGATGGCTGGGCCGCCTAGCATGCAGCAGTCATTCACACGGGAGGGGGGGGGCAGCACCCAGCTCAGCCCAGCCGTGCGGGGTGGCGCTCGCTCGGAGGCACACACGTGCGCGTGTGCACATGTGCCGTACCGTGCACGCATACATGAACACAAGCATTTCACATGTTGTGATTGCGGGCGCACACGCACCGAGCCCACACCGTGTTCGCACGGACCAACTCGCATGCGTGCCCTGCTCACAGACCCGCGTAACGATTGCTGTTCCCCAACATTCGCCTAACGTCTACCCTTTCCTTAGCTAATCATGAATGTAGGCCCACCTCCTTACGTCCCGCGCGCCTTGTCTCTCCTCCCCCCCTGCACGGCACTGCGTGCCATGCCCTCGTCTCCCTCACCACAGGCTCTCCCAACCCACACCTCGCTCCAAAACCGGTTATACTTTCCCTCCTTTGCGGAGCTGCCGCAAGCCGACGAGCTGGACAACAACTACTTCACGGAACAGCCCAACGGTGAGCCCAACGGCGGTTGGACAGTTCAGCGGTTGGGACTTTGGATGGTTGGGTGGTTGCGGCTGTACGGCGGGCGTCGATGGTGGGCCAGGGATGAGGGCGGGGGGCTTGTGGTGGTTGGCGGTGGCCCTGCGGCTGTTGCCCCACGGACTGGCACACGCTACCCTCGCCCCCACCTGCACCCGTGACCCACACGCCTCTGCTCACACCCGCCACCCACCCACCCACCCGCAACTTAATTCCCCACCCCCTCGCGACGCTTCAGGCATGCTGCTGCCCAACCGCACCTGGACCTTCTTCGGCGAGATCGTGGGCGACTCGCTGAGCCAGCTGTCGGTGCTGGGCCACCGGGTGGAGGTGCGCGACGTCACAGGCAGCGTGCACAGGTGCGCGTGTGTGTGTGGGGGGGAGGTAGGTGGGAGGGCGGGAGGGTGAGGGTAAGGGCAAGGGTGTCTAGAGAGGCAATGCGCAGGGACGGACACCGTACATACGTGCCTGTGTGGGTGGGTGGGTGGGTGGTTGGTGGGAGGGTGATGGGAGGTGATGTGTGGGTGGGTGTGGGTAAGGGTGTGTGTATAGGGTGTGCCTAAAGAGGCAAAGGAAGGGACGGAGACCGTACATACGTGCATGTGTGTGTGTGTGTGTGGGGGGGGGGGGGTTGAGGGTGAGGGTGTATGGGTGTGTGGGTGTTTTGCACCGTGTGCACAAAGGACTCGGAGATGTAACCTCACGTCCTCCCCTTTCCAGACCTCCCCTGCCCCTTTACCCCCCCCCCCTCCCCTGCCCCCCCCCCTCCCACACAGCATCCTGTTCTTCCCCACCAGTGGCTCTCTGGACATGAGCGGCCTGCGCACCGGCGCCACCGTGTTCGTGCGGTACGCCATGCGCTGCTTCTTCTCCGACCTGGCCACAGAGGCCATCAAGGTGCGGGGGAAAGGGTGAAAGGGTGGGGGTGTGAGCCCAAACTAAACCAAACCAAGCTAAATATGGATGTCGTATATGTGTGTGTGTGTATGTGTGAATGTGTGTGTGGGGGGGGCTGTACGCATGTACGCGTGTGTTTGGGACTTTGGGTTGTTCATCGGTATTGGAAATGGATAAAGGACCAAGAAGCACTTCCTGGTCAGTAAACAATTTCGCCGCTTCACTTATCCACTCAGGTCGAGGAGCTCAACTTCGTCAAGGTGATCCCCATGAACCTGGACATGCTGCTCTACACCGCCTCCATGTACTTCGACCGCCAGGTGTGGCCGGGAGGGAGAGGGACAAGGAGGGGGAGAGGGAGTGGGAGGGAGAGGGAGGGGAATTGGCGAGACGGAAGAGCGCCAGAGTCAGAGGGCCGCATGTGCCGCTGTGCTGGTGTGCAGCTGTGGACTACAGGGCGGGCGGCATGCATTCGTGTGCGTGTGCGTGTGTCAGGAAAGCTCAAGGGGAATGTGGCCACGAACGTACACACGCACACACATCTCCGCCTACCCAAACACAGACGCCGCCCCTTCCCCGCGCCAATGCCCTCCACCCACCCAACCCCCTCTCTCCCTCTGTCTCCCTCTCCCACCCCCCACGCCCCCCAGTCCCACTGCTCCGCCTGCGGCGCCTGTGTGGCGGGGCTGGGCGGCAGCGCGCCGCGCTGCGAGGCCTGCCAGGCCGCTGTGTACTGCTCGCCCGCGTGCCGGGAAGCCAACGCGCCACTGCACGGCAGCTTCTGCGGCCTGTGCTGCGAGCTGGCACAGGTGCGCTCGCGTGTGTGTGTGTGTGTGTGTGTGTGTGTGTGTGTGTGTGTGTGGGTGGGTGGGTGCCGGTGTGTGGGTGTGTGTTTGTGTGCGTGTGTGTGTCGGGAGTGGCTGCGGGGTGTGCTGCTACTGCCGCTGCTTCTCCTACGCTACTGCCCCTGCTGCTACTGCCGCTGCGCCTGCAGGTGTTCAACCTGTCGTTCGATTCCTTCATTGAGTGGGTGCCGTTCCGGCAGTAGCATCAGCGGCGGCAATAGCAGAGCACACCCCACCTGGCACCGGCGGCAGCGGCTACCGTGGCAGCAGCGCCGGCGGCAGCAGCAGCGACACCAGCCGCGGTGGCAGCAGCGGCGTTGCTAGTGGCAGGAACAGGAGCGGCAGTGGCAGGCAGTGCAGAGAATGTGCGGACAATGGCAAGAAGAAAGGGCGCCAGCCGTACAACGGTACTGCGTGCCGGGTTTGTCGAAATGGCGAGGGGCCATTTGTGTACAAGCATTGTTGTGTTTGTCTTCGTGGTGGGGGCGTGTGTGGGCCGGGAGTCAGCCCTACAGAGATGTATGAACTGTAGAATTGTACTGAGGGTATTGTTAATGGCTTGGGTTTGGGGCACGGGCTTGGGGTGCCAATTTGGTGTGTTGTCGGAAGGGCGCTTCAGCCGTTTCTGTGAGATGTGGATAAGTCATTCTGGATACGGCTGCCCCCCACCGATGTGGGGTGCTGCACCGCAAAGCTGGCATGGGCGGACGCGAGCCGCTTGCCTCCATGGCTCCACGGCTTGCCTCCATGGCTCCACCGCTTGCTCGCTCGCTCACTCGCTTGCCGGCTTAGATGGATGGATGCGGAGGGCGAGGGCGAGAGAGAGCATCACGCGTCAAGACTGGAACCGAAGATGGACCGGCTGCAGAATCCAGTGCCGTACTTGGGTTATACGGGACACGGGGCGACGCAATCAAGGTGTCTGAGAGGGAGGATGGTTCGTCCTCTTGCCTATCTCAGATCTTCTGGTATGGAAGGTAGCATGGGGCGGCTTTACGTACGGCAGCGGCCTTGGATGTGCCCGGCGGCTCGCGTGTGGGCGCGTGGGCGGCGTGTGTGGGCGGCACAGCTGTTGCAGGATGGGTGTGTGGGCGCCTGCGGCGGTGCTGCGGTGCTGTGCTGCGGTGCTGTGCTGCGGTGCTGCGGTGCGGCGCAGGTCGTCCCAGCTACTGCCGCAGTCGATCCATCCAGACAGGCGGCAGTCGTCGGCGGCAGTGCTGCATGTGCAGACTGTGCGTACGCCCGGAGGCAAAACGTGTGTGTGTGTGTGTGTGTGTGTGTGTGTGTGTGTGCGTGTTGAAGAGCCCAAGGAAAACATTACGCGTAGGACAGTGTATGCGATGCAGAGTTATAGTGTGTGAATGTGTGATGAGGGGTGTGGGTGTGGCGGCGGCATGCATGGCTGCCTTCGGTCAGTCATGTCATGTCATGCGAGCTCTACCAGTTGATTGGCGGGGCGATGGGCGGTGTGTGGGGGCTCCAGGCGGCCACCCGAACTGTCGGGCTGCTGCCAACCTGATGGGCCGGAGCTTCGCACATTCATTCATACGCTACCGTGTGTATGCTGTCAGCTTCCACACACCTGTTGCTTTGCTGGTCTAGGTAGCTTGCATTGGCTACACGAGGCAGCCCACGAGCCTGGTAGGTTGGGGAGCGAATGGTGTACGTGCCGTGTACGGTATGCAGCAGCTAGCAGGCACGTGCAGGGGCGCATTGGGAATGGGGACGAGGCGGGGGGGCTGTCGGCATACGCCGTTGCCGGGGGTGGACTCCAGCAAGGAATGAGGGGGGCGCCGGGCCGGGGCAGGTAGAAGATGCGTGCGAGCGGTGGGCGGGCATCAGAGTACCCGCCCGAACCCCCCGGTACGGCGGTAACCCCAGCAGGGCAAAGCCAAGGTGGAGCCCGTCAGTAAATGTATAGATGACTGTCATACAACACATCGTGAAGCGATGTATGATCTGTGCAGCCATGCAACGAGCCATCTTCTTGTATGCCTACCTCTGGGCCGCTGAAACACTGGGCGACACCCCCTTGGGGCGGCACGCATCACAATACTACTGCAGTCATCGGTGCCGTACACTGCTATTGCTGACGCCGCTTCCACATGCGGGGAGGGATGCTTCTTTTGGAACAGCCGCGCTGCACCACACCCAAGACCACACACCCAAGATCCCACCCAGGACGCCAAGGCACCCCGGAATCCCGGATGGGCATGGGTACCCGCCTGGCGTGGCCAGCAGGCCGGTACGAGATACGCGTTGCTAAGAGGATAACGGACTGCGCGAGGCAGGGCGGGTGATGTGTGGTGTCCTGTCCTGCAGCCGTGTCCTGCCCTGCTGGAGATACAGTCGCAAGGTTGGGGCCTCGCGGCCTGCCTGAGTTCGTGTGAACTGGTGTGGATAAGGACGCGCTGGAGAGGGGTGCGGGCCCTGCTGCTGTGGGAGGCACCCCGCCCGTCAGACGCCGACACGCTAAGCGAGGCTTTGCTCTCATACATGAAGACATGAATTTCATATGCTATTGGGCTTAGTGGACAGCAAGGAAGTGGCCGATAACTGTGGCAAGGTGATTGGCCAAGGGACAACAGCATTCTGGATTTCTGGTCACTGGATGCTCGAGGTGCTGAATGGACCCAAGCACAGGTCAGGGCAGGCGGCCAGGCGCACCACAACGTAGTGTTACAAGCGGCAAGTGAGCCCCCCACAACAAGATCCACACCACAGTGGCGGCGCTTGATCAGTCCGCCCACCTGCCCGAGCCGCTTCGGTCAGCCTCGGTTGGCCGTGGATCACACAGCCCCGCATGCCCTGCCCTGATGATTGGATGCCGTACACATTCCTTTGCCACATCCGATCGCACAGGTACAGGACCATGTGCGCATGTGTTCACGGCCTCGCCACGTCCACCCTGCTGCACGGCGAGGTAGGAGCAGCGCCCTACCTGTATGTACCGCAACAGATCGGCATTGCAACGCACCGCTCCGAATTCTCCGGAGCGTCTAACTACACAGTGACTAAACATTACAGCATTCACTTCCACTCGTGAGGCCGCACGCCTGTTTGCTTGCATCAACGACCCAGCTTCCAGGGGCGGGCCGACGGGCCCAGACGTGGCCATGTTTCGCTTCGCAAGGCAACTTCGTGCAATCCCTTGGCACTGTGTGCTCACGCACACGCGCACGGTTCCCACGCACATGCCCGACCTTCCGCCACACAAATAAGGATGCACTCGTGCTTCCGACACAAGACCAGCGGTTTACCTACTGGGGCACTGTGGTTGATATATACCGTACACGCTGCGAAAGCTAATCGTACAAAGCTACGCTCCAAACACACGGTATTGTATGCGACTGCAACACAACGCCGGCCTTCCGAGGGCCGCAACCAATGTGGCTACGTCTATGCCATGTCAACATTCGTCTTCCACACTTGCACATACATACATACAAACGTTAGAAAGAAGAGCCCGTACACAGTACAAACGACAGCCCGTTGCGGCAGATACGACGACATGTCACAAGGAAAACACAACCCCGCACAGCCCTGCCCGCAGGGAGCCCCCATCCGTCCAATCTTCCAGCCTACGCGCCTACCAGCCACCAGCAAACCACATCCACGCATACACACACGCACGCACGTGCAACGCTGGACGAACCATGCAGAGCCGCCGCCGCACCAACCTTCCTTGCTTTCCTTGCTCCGCGCACGGTGCACAGTGCGAGCCGAGCAGCCTTGCATCGTGTTTTATGAGGCGTTTCTTCGGTGCGCAAACACAATTGTGCATGGCACTTGGCATTTCTGTGCATGAATGTTGTTGTTGTTGCTGCTAGCGTACCCAGTTGCCCGCGTGGCACGCGTTCCGCCCACACGCACACCGCCGGGCGCCCGCGCCCGCGCCCACCGCCACCGCCACCTAGCAGTACAAAGCCACCTGGCCTCGCCGTCCACCTTGCCGTGTTACGACTTATCAAGCAGGGTAAATCCACGCATACACATACATACACGCACGCACACACACAACACGCAGCCCGCACCGCGCACGGCACCGCCACTGCTGCACAAATGCCGTTGGAGCCAACGACCGACCCGCACCCGCGGCCCCACCAGCAGCCATGTACGGAACCACCCACCGGGTCAGGCTGCGGTCTGGCGGTGGGGCAGTGCGGCCGGTGGGGCAGGGGGGCCAGGGGGCAGGCGCGCCCCTCCTATCAAGCCACAATGTATGCTCGGGCGGCGGCGCGCCCCGCCCCGCCCCAGCCTGCAGCACCTGCCGCCCACCGGCTGCTGCCTGCAACAGTGCAAGCCAGCTGCAGCCCTGCAGGCCGCAGCACCCGCATCCTCACTCCGCCACAAGGGACGTGCATCCCGCCCGTCTGGACAGACGCAGCGCGCGCGTGCGGCAGCGCACCAGAAGGACATACGAAGGCCGGGGACCCTGCCCGAAGGTCTGTCGAACCTAGCTGAGGGCGGCCGCCCACTTGTGCGACCCACTACTGCTGCTGCTGCTGCCCACTTGTGCGGCTCACTACTGCTGCTGCTGCTGCTGCGGCCCACTTGTGCGGCTTACTACTGCTGCTGCTGCTGCTGCGGCCCACTTGTGCGGCTCACTACTGCTGCTGCTGCTGCTGCCCACTTGTGCGGCTTACTACTGCTGCTGCTGCTGCTGCGGCCCACTTGTGCGGCTCACTACTGCTGCTGCTGCTGCGGCCCACTTGTGCGGCTCACTACTGCTGCTGCTGCTGCGGCCCACTTGTGCGGCTCACTACTGCCGCTGCTGCTGCTGCGGCCCACTTGTGCGGCTCACTACTGCTGCTGCTGCTGCTGCTGCGGCGGCGCCGAGTTGTTGTCCCCGGCCCTCAGCGCCGCCGCCAGCTGGTGCGGCAGGGGGCTGAACTCGGCCCAGGGCAGGTACACCACCACCGCCTGCGCCTCGCCGCCCGTGAGCAGGAACAGCTGGCGGCTGTCCACCTCCATAACCTCGACCTGGGCGGAGGGGGAGGGAGGCAGGGGGAGCAGGGGCGGGGCATGGGGGGGGGGGTTACATTCATGATTATTCAACCGGGGGGGGGGCGGTGTGTGTTGGTGAAGCAAACGGTTGTTCATGTGACGTGTCAGGAAATGCTGGGCTGGGGGGGGGCGCTGCACATGCCTTGTTCCTCTGGTGCATGCTTGAGATGTGCAACACGGCACTCTCCATGTCGCTCGCTCTTTCCCTTCCCTCCCTTCCCCTCTCCTTCCTTTCCCCTCCCCTCCCGCCTCCCCCCTGCCTACCTCTCCGCTGAGGTCCGCCTCCAGGCAGGTGGCGAAGCGCGCGGCGTCCTCGGCGCGGTCAAAGGCCAGCACGCCGTCCCGCATGCGACTGTAGCTCAGGCGCGAGGACAGACCGGGGCGCTTCAGAACCTGCGGGGTGCAAGGAAGAGGGTCGCAAGGGGGCGGGCGTAGCCGTTCATGTGAAGAACGGAGGGATTAAATTGGTAGGGGGCAGGGGCGCGGGAGGAGGTTCACGAGGTCGGAGGTCCGAGAACGCCAAGTGCGCTGGGCGCTGGGTGCGACAGGCTGTACGGTATGGGCATGAGTAAGACCCCGTGCTGAATGCTGCGTTGGTCCCGGGCGCCTAACCACCCTTCCCCTGCCTTCCCCTCTTCCCTTCCTCCCTGCCTTCCCATCGTTTAGCTTGGTTTGGTTTTAGTTTGGGCTGGTAGTTACAGCCCTCCCCCTGCTGCCCCTGCTGCCCCTTCTACTCACCGCCGCCAGCTCGTCCATTGCGTCGTCCTGGCGAATGCGGGTCTGCAGGCAGTACAGGCTGCCCTGGCCCTCGTGCAGCAGCTGGGGAGGAGGATTGGAAAAGGGGGGTTATTTACATTCATGATTAAGGAGAAGCGAAGTTTTAGCCAGGCACAACAGCACAGCAGGCGGGAGGGGGGAAAGGAGGGGTAGGGGAGGCAGGGAGGGGTTATACCGTGCGCCGCAAGTTCCTGGAATCCCCTGCAATCGCTCACAGTTCCCCCCGTAGTCCTACCACAGCCCCCCCGGAAGTTGCAGTCCGTTCCTTGCGCTCACCGACTCCTGGGCTAGCACGAACAGCGGGCGCGGCAGCAGCCAGGGCGAGCCTGTGAGGATCTGCGAAGGAGCGGTGCAGGGGGTTGCGCAGGGGGCGGCAGGGGTCAACGGTTGGGTATGAAACTGATCATGTGGTGATGGTGTTGTCATTTACGTCAGTCTACGTTCATGGTCATAGTATTGCAGCGCATTGCAAGCTCGCTTCTTTCGGCTCGCTGCTTTGTCGGCCTTGCGGAGAGTGGCATCCAGAAGCCGCGAACGCGTGCGGCCGAGTGGCCTACCCGCTCCCCCGGCCCCTGACGGGACCTTGCGGCTTCCACCTCCGCGGGCCCTGAGGCCGGATGTCTTGCCGACCCTCTACACCTCACGCCGTCTGCTGTTTGTATCAGCTTACCTGGTAGCTGTTGCGGACCATCTCATCCTCATTGGCGGGGTGCAGGTTCTTATGGAGGCTGGCGAGCTCCTCAGAGAGAGGGTCCGGATCCTGACACAGCAGCGGCGGGAAGGACCGTTGACCTGGTGTGCGTTTTCAACTGCGACTGTACACGCGGAGGCAATTACACTGCACGCGCTACACTTAAGAGTAGGCTGTTCATCACGATGGAGCCGGCCGGGGCTGTCCCGAGAAAGCGGCGTGCCGTTTCGGAGCGACATGGTGCAACAGTCCTCCTTACCGCGACAACGCAGGCAGCCCCCGCCAGGCTGCACTCGTTCCAAGCAGTAGACTCATCCTACATTGGATGCAGAGGCACAAGTCGGGCATCCATACGGCCAGGGCCGAGGCCAGAATCAACGAGAGCACCGCATTCTCGGCGGCCGCACCCGTCGACAACCATTTACCTCGTCAGTTTGTGTCCAGAGGCTCCAGTTGACTTCCTCCGGCTCCAGCTCCACCTTCAATTCAGGCTCAGCAGCTGAGACGACCTCGGCGGGGTAATATATTGTCCGCTCGTGCCCGTCCGGGTACCGAAGAATGCGCACACTCGTCGAATTCTGGTTACTAGACGACGTCAAAGACGTCGATGCTTCCGTGCCTGGTCTCGTGGCCCCCGTCGACGTGGCCGCGAAAACGCGCATGCCTCGAGACGCCCGGCACCGCGAGGAGGCCCCGCTACTCGAGCAGGTGCTTGGTCCCCTTGCGAGACATAGTGATCGGACTCCGACAGCCGCCATCAGGGTGGTAGCAGCAAAGGCAGGCCCAGTTAGAGTTTTGAGAACCCTAAATGGGAGCTGGTCAAGGTTGCGCAGATGACAGCAAAGGTTGGTCGTGATCAACAAGTGAGTGTGTGAGTATTTGTTGAATGTCGCAGCATGGCGAAACCGAGGCGCTCTGCGGGGCGCGCGCCGAGGGCGCCGAGCGGCTCCAGGAATTCCGCGCCCAATTCCACAAGCCTCCTGCAACATATGTCTCGATAACTGCTTCCAAATGTATCGATATGTTCTAACCAAAAACTAACCTACAAGCACTGAGGGTGCACGCGACGTGTTGAGGCTCAACAAGCAACGTGGCCCCGCCTTCCCCCGCCCCCGACGTCTTCGCCCTTCCGGACAGTTCCGGAGTGCCTCTGCAGACGCCCGGCTCGCCCTTCCTGATGCTGTGACGTCCTGTCAGGTCGCGTGCCTGACCTGCAGACTTCCGCTCCCGTACACGTTCACGCGCATCCTGGCCACAAACCCTGCCCCTGCCCTGTCACTCCCATAGCCGCCCCGTTTGCATTCAAGCACAATTGCTCTGTTGCGGCGCTCACAACTGCCAGATATCAGCTGTAACTGTGCAGTGCGTGCTTCTGCCTTGTCTAGTGATGCGTGTCCCAGCTCAGCCGCCACAGTACAGGCAGACTGCCGTTTGCATTCAAGCACAATTGCTCTGTTGCGGCGCTCACAACTGCCAGATATCAGCTGTAACTGTGCAGTGCGTGCTTCTGCCTTGTCTAGTGATGCGTGTCCCAGCTCAGCCGCCACAGTACAGGCAGACTGCCTGCAGGAGTGCATTCGCATTTCGCATTGAAGCTTCTTCGGTGATACCGGTACCGTGACAGGAGTCTGCCCGTCTGTCAGTGGTGCCGGCAAGTCCGCCGTGCGCACGTGTGCGCGGCGGCTCGCAAACTGAAGTCGGCTCGAGCCTGGAGGCAGCCTGGTCCAAGCCCTGAGCCGACACGGCGACACCTTGGGCGAAGCGGCAGCCGGTGTGCCCACGAGCTGGCGTGCGAAGGTCCCTCCTTGCCAAAGTGACCATTGCAGTCCGTTGTAGTGTGGAAGGTGCCGACAGCCGGCCCACAATCTGCCGGCGGCACGGCAGGTCGGCAGTCCGGTGCAAGGCGCGTGCCGCCCTGGTCGCGGCCCTGGCCGGCGCCAGCCGGCGGCCCGGCAGGCCGGCACAGGCAAAGCCTGGGGGGCTTACGGATACACAGACAAAGAAACGGTTGGGAAGGAGTGCCACCTAGATACGTGGGGTCTCCGGAATCGCCAAGTAAGGGGCATAGGCACCGGGCCGGGAAAAGGGCACGAACACGCTCGGCATTGAAACGGCCGCATTCCTGCACTTGCATGGAGTAGGGCTGGCGCAAGGTCACAAGTGCATACACATTACGGAAGCAAAGGAATAGCATACAGTGCTTGCATTTTATCTCAGAGCCGGTCCTCACGAGCGTTCCGGATGCAGATTGCGCTTTGAAGCTACAAATGTCGTCTGCCGTGCTCGATTGCTGTCCGTTGCAACAAAACAAAATCATTGGCATAATGAGTACTTGATTCCGCTGCAGGAGAATAGGGCAGGGTTACATCGCAGGGGACAAATGGGTGCGGGTTCGGGCATCTAGTGGCGCGACATGCAAGAGCCACCTGTACAGGCGTTTTGGGCGCCAACGCCACCTGCGCATGCCGTAACTTGCGTCGCGGCCCATGGAGCCCTACTCTACAGCGGAGCTGCCGACGGCGCAATTGTGCGGTAAGTCAGCTCTCATAGACACCGTTGAACATTATAGCGGTAGGCGCATGCGAGCTGCGCTTCCGGAATCGGACTTTGGGGCCCAGCCTCACCCCACCTTCGACTGGCGGCATACGGTACCCTCGGTGTCCCGACATCGCTATCCTTTCCCTCCCATCCTTCCGCTCTATCACACACGCAACCTGTCCCTGTTAAACGCTGCGACGCACGTGCAGGTGGCAGCTGCAGCCCGACCAGCCGCCGCGCGCCGTTGTCATGCTGTGCGGCCACGCCTGTGCCATCCGTCACCTTGCGCCCGGGCTGGCGTGTGGTAAGAACATGCGAGGTCTGCGCTTGTGGCGATGTGGCGGCTAGCTTGCAGCTATAAACGACACCCCACATACAGAGGAGGCTATGCACCCTGCCAGCTATCCGCTTCCTTGTCGGACCAGACCCGCCCCAACCATCCCACCGCCACCGCCGCCACCACCACCAAGTTGTGCCGACGCCTCAACGTGCCTTGCACCTTGCGAACATGCTATATCACACAGACGAGCATGGCGACTGCACAAGCCGCAGCGGCAGCACCACTGGCAGTAGCTCCACTGGCAGTAGCGGCACTGGCAGTAGCGGCACTGGCAGTAGCACCACCGCGCGCTACCTGCTGAGTGTCGACGCCAGCGGCCTGGCGTGCCTGTGGCTGGAGCCGGCGGGGCTGTGTGTGGCGCGGCGACACGTGCCGGAGCTGGTGGGGGCGGCGTGGGCGGACATGCCGCAGCAGCAGCAGCAGCAGCAGCAGCGGCCGGCAGGGGTGAGCAAGAGGCGCTGGGGAGGTGGTGGTGGACTGTGGGTGGAGGGCGGTGGGCGGTGGGTGGTGGCGGGCGATGTGTGGTTCCACGGGTTGGGTCAAGGTCTCTGTCCAGGGGGCCAGGACAGCCAAAATGGTGAGGGCCGTAACTACTGTGGGTGCATGATCAGAGCCTGGCGTGAAACACCCCGCACGGCTGCAGGCGGAGCCCCTGACGGCGCGGTGGCTCCTGGCGGCGCTGCCTCCCGCCGGCCCCGGCGACAGCAGCGCCGACGGCGAGCAGGGCGGTGCCGGCGGTGGCAGCGGAAGCAACAGCAATGCGGCTCGCCGCATCAGTCACGACTTCAGCTTCCACACGTCCGCTGGCGCACGGGTTGGCGGCGGCGGCGGCGGCGGCACCGACGCCGTGGCGGCGGCGGCAGCGGCAGCCGTGGTGGCGGCGCCGCCGCCGGTGGCGGTGGTGCTGGAGTGGCGCACGCTCACAGTGACTCAGCTACTGCCCATGGCGCCATTGCTGCAGCTGGCGGCGGTCACGCTGCCGGGGGCGGCGGCTGTAGCAGGGGTCAGGGGAGGCTGCAGTAGCAGCCGTGTGGCGCGGGGGCGCGTTGTAGGCTCCGATGACGGTGGGGAGGACGGCGGGGATGCAGGGGAAGTGGACGGTGCCGGCGCGGGTGCGGCTGCCGACACGGGGCGGTTGGTGGCTGTCCGTGTCAGCTACTGGGAGCTGACTCAGCCGGCGGCGGCTGGCGAGCGCCTGGCGGTTGCGGCGGCGGTTGGGGCGGGCGGCACGCTGTACGGCTGCGTGGTGCCGTACGATCCGTACCGCCCGCCGGGATGGACGCTGGTTGGCGGTGACGCCGCCACCTCAGACACCGGCGCCGGCACGTTGCCAACCGCCACGTCGCCGCCGCCACTGGCGGCGGCGACGGCGCGTGAGGTGGATGAGTTCCACGAGCCGTTGCTGGCAGCAGCGCTGTCGTACGACCTGGGATGGGCGGTGCTGGGGGCGGCGGACGCATGGGTGGTGAAGCGATCACGCCGCGGCGTCGTGGCGGCGCCGCCAGTGAACGGCGGCGGTTACGGCGGCGGTTACGGCGCGCTGGTGCTGTCGTACCAACGGCTGTACCGCATCAGCCTCATGCACCAGCAGCAGCCATTGATGGGGCTGGCGGCGGCGCCGATGCCGATGTCGCCGCTGCTGGCCGCCGGACTGCACGAGCCGCGGTCCACACCGCCGCGGTCTTCCTCGCCGCGGCCTCAGACGCAGCCGCTGTCTGCCACCCTGCACAGCCCAGACCACCACCAGCTACAGTCGCAGCTACAGCCTCAGCTACAGCCGCAGCTGCACACTTCGTACGTCATCCGCGCCGCCACTCACATGCTGCTGCTGGAGCCGCCGCCTCCGCCGCCGCCGCCGCCGCCGCCGCAGGTGGCTAGCGCTACTGCCGGCTCCGGGCGGGCCCTGGAGGCGGCAGTAACAGGCTTGGGTGTTGGCGAGGCGGGAGGGGTGGAGGGGGGCGAGGGCCCGGAAGCGGCTCTGGAGCTGCTGTGCTGGGACGGCTCGGGTCGGCAGCAGCTCGTGTCCCTGCGCCGCCACCCGGTCCCGGCACTGCCGCCGCCGCCGCCGCCGCCTGCACCTGAAGTCACAGCAGCGGCGGCGGCAGCAGCAAATGGGCGGTTGGAAGCCTCGTCGTCCTTCTCCTTTGCGCGACTCAGCGGCGGCGGCGCCGCCACTGCTGCTGCCGGCTCGGGACCGTCAGTTAGCCTCCGCCCTGCCGCTGCGGCTGTTGTCTCGCCCTTTGCCGCCCTGTCCTGGCCGGGGCATGCGTCGGGTGGGGAGGCAGAGCACAGCTCTGCAAGTGAGGCGTTGGCGGTTGGAGAAAGCGGCTGTAGCAGCGGCAGGGCGGCTGCGGCGGCGCTGACGGCGACGCCGAGCGGCAGCCGCAATGGCCACGTGCTGCGGGTGAGGGAGCTCCTGGCAGGGGAGGCCGCGGCGGCGGCGGCGGCGGCGGCGGCGGCGGGTGGGAATCTCGCTCTGGCGCACCCTCAGCACCCGCAGCACGGGCGGCACCGCCCGCTGCACCGCCGCCTGGCATGCGGCGTGTGCTGGGTGCACTGGCCCGAGCCTACGGCCACGGCGGCGGCGGCAGCGGCGGCGGCGACTGCGGTTGACGCGAGCCTCGTTAGCAGCGGTGGCAGTGACTCTGGCGGCGGCGGCGGCGGTGGCCGTGACGAGGCCGAGCGACACAGGGCGCCTGGCAAGGCTTCGGGGTCTGCGGGCTGGAGCTGGTCGGTGCTCAGTGTACATAGCCACACGGCGGCGGCGGCGGCGGCGGCGGCGGCGGCGGCGGCGGCGGCGGTGGCGGGCGGGCGCCGTTGGCGGCTGGCGGGCGGCTCAGACGCTGCCGCGGCCGCTGCTGCCGTGCCGTTCGGGATCGGGGCGGACGCGAGTGGCGGCGGCGCCGCCGCCGCCGGCGGACCGACCGACACCACAGCCTATCAATGGCGCATTAGGCCCGATGTCTCTTTGCCGGGTGGCTGTGGGCCGGATGGGTGTGGACCGCACGGCAGCAGTGAGGCGGTATTGCCCGCGTCCGCACCCCCGCCTGCATCCTCGGTGCAACTGCCGCCGCCGGCACTGCCGCCGCCGCCGGCTGGACGCAGGGGGCATGACGTACTGCCGCTGGTAGGCTCGCTGGGAGCGGGCTGGACTGCTACTGCCGGTGGCGTTGCTGCTACTGCTGCCGGGGCTGCTACTGCCGTCGCTGCTGCTGAGGGTG
>NC_057020.1:5735195-5762695 GCF_000002595.2 Chlamydomonas reinhardtii
CGCCGCCGCCGCCCGGCCGCCTCAACGGCGCTCACTTGCCGCCGCCGCCGCAGCAGCAGCAGCCGCAGCCGCCGCTGCCGCCGCCGCCGCCGCTGCCGGGCGCCGCCGCCGTCAGCGGCACACCGCTGGGCGCGGCGGCGGCGCTGTCGGCGATCCTGCACAGCTGGGGCCGCGACGCCCACACGGACGCTGCCCTGGCGGCGGCGCTGACCCAGATGGGCGTGCTTTTGCCGCCGCCGCCGCCGCAACAGCAGCCGCCGCGCAGGTCTCGCTCGCGCCGTCAGGGTCACCGCGGCCCCGCTGTTGCTGCCGGTGGTCGCGGCCGGCACAAGGCCACGTGCTCCTCCTCTCGCGCCGCGCTACACGGTGGAGACGAGGGCGCGGCGGCGGCATGCTGCCTGGCGCCACGCGCAACCACAGCTGCAAGTGCAGAGCAGCCGTCACAGCGGACACCGGCCGCCGCCGAAGGCGCCGCCGCCGCCGCCGCCCCGGCGCAACCGAACAACAGCTTCAACGGCCTGGTACAGCCGGCGGTGGTGTCGGCGTGCGGCGCCGTCGCCATGATGCTGCCGCAGCGCAGCGCCGCCGCCGCCGCCGCCGCCGCCGCCGCCGCCGCCAGCACTGCCGCCTCCGCGGCCATAGCTGGTGCAAGCTGGCAAAACGCGATCACGCTGGCGGCGCCAGCGCAGCCGATGGCGGCAGCGGCGTCAGCGGCGGCTGCGGCATGGGTGGGCGACGGCGCCGCCGCCGCGTCGCGGCTGCTGCACCTGACCGCGCTGTCCGGCGGGCTGCTCGCCGCCGCCTCCGCCGCCTCCGCCGCCGCCGGCGCCGACGCCGCCGGGCTGGCGCGCGCCGCCGTCCGCGCCGCCAGCGGCCTCCGGCAGCACTACCTGGTCGCAGAGCGCGACGCTACAGCCGCCGCCGCCGCCACCGCCGCCGCCACCGCCGCGGCTACAGCCACTAGTGCTACAGCCACCGCCGCCGCTGTTGGTGCGGCGGCGCCACCGCCGGATCTGTCGGTGTTTGCTCGGCGTTGGAGCTGCGAGAACGAGGCGGTGCGGGAGGCGGCGCAGCTGCTGCTTGCAGCCTACACCGAGCCGCTGCCGCTGCCGCCGCCGCCGCCCGCCGGCGGGCCCGCTGTGCTTGCGGAGCAGCAGGAGCAGCAGCTACGGCGGCTGCCGCCGCAGGCAACGGAAATCCTCAAGCTCATGGCACCCGCTGCAGCCAACTCCAGCACCCCACATGGCAAATCGGCGGCGCTGCCGCCGCCGCCGCCGCCACATCGCCTGTACCCCGCCGCCCTCATCGCCGCCGCCGCCTGTCTAGCACACCCAACCGCCGCGCCGCCGGCGCTGTTCGCAGCCGCCGCCGCTGCGCTCTCCGAGCTCATGTGCCTGCCGCTCATGCCGCCGCCGCCACCCACAGCAAGTGCTACAGCCGGCGGCGGCTACGGCCACGGCGTGTGGGCGCCCGACGGCGCGCTACTGCCGGCGCTGGCAGCCTCGGTGCTGACGACGGCGCTGGGCGGCAGCGGCGCGGCGGCGGCGGTGCGGTGGCGGCGGGCGCTGCAGCCGTGGGACGTGTTTGTGGACCGGTGCGTATGGCGTGTGTATGTGTACATATGTATGACGTGGCGTGTGTATGTGTACATATGCATGACGTGGCGTGGCGGGCGCGTGTGTTTACTAGGGAAGGGCGAGGCGGTGCGGCGCATGCATGCACACACATGCCACTCGGTCCCTCCGCGCTTCACGCCGCACTCCTCACACCTCTCGTGCAATCCCCCAGCATACCACACCGCTCGCCTCGCCCTTGCCATCGCCCCCGCTTTCTCAACTCCGCACACACACGCGGTGTCCTTCCTTGTCCTCACATCAACACGCGATGCGCACACACAGGCGGTGCGGCGCATGCAGAGGCGGTGCGGCGCATGCATACACACTCTGCCACACAGATCCTCAGTACACTTCATTTCCCACACCTCCAGCACGCCACACCGCTCGCCCCCGCCCCCGCCCTCGCTCTCGCCTTCGCCCCCGCTTTCTCACATTCGCACGCACACACTCTCTCTCGCTCACACACACGCACAGGCTGCTGGCGGTGGTTCATGCGATGCCCACAGACGCCGCCGACCCCACCTCCTCCTCCGCCTCCTACCTACACCCACACCACCTTGCCCTCTACACCTGCTCGTCAACCGCCTCCGCCTCCTCCACCGCCTCCTCCACCTCCCGCCACCCACCCGCCTTCCCCGGCCCCGTCCCCGGCCCCGCGCACGCCCACGGGGCAGCCTCCTCGCCCCCCGCCCTGACCTCCTTTGTATCCGGAAGCAGCGGCGGCGGCAGCGGACACCACGGCCACAGCGCCAGTGGCAGCGGCCACGGCAGCCACCACCACCATCACCAGCAGGTGTCAGCGGCGGCGTTGGCGGCGCTGAGGCGCGTGAGCGAGGCGGCGGCGGCGCTGCTGGCGGCGGCGGCGGCGGCGGACCTGCCCGGACTGCTGGCGGGGCTACGGCGCTTCTCGGCAGGTGGGGAGATGCACGGCCGAGCACAAGTGTTTCATTCGGCGCTTTACGTTTGCGTTCACGTTGTGCGTACCGCATGAATAACGTAGCAGTTGCGCTCTCCTATCTCCGCCTCCCCTCTCCCTCCTCCACCTCCTCCAACCCTGCCTCGCCCCACCTCCCCTCCCACCCCCACGCCCCTCCACACCCACGCCCCTCCACACCCACGCGCCTCCACCCCCACGCCCCTCCACCTCCCCTACACCTCCCCTCCCACCCCCTCCCACCCCCACCTCCCCTACACCTCCCCTGCAGGCGATCATCTGCCCCTGCACCCGCACGTGGCGGTCGCGCTCCGAGCCCTGGCCGCCGCCGGCCCCGGCGGCCGCGCCGCGCTGGCCCGCAGCTGCCCCCAGCTGGCTGCCTACCTGTGCGGCAGCTGCCTGGCAGCTGCCGCGGGGCGGCTGCGGCCCGACCTGCAGCGGCTGGGCTACATGGCGGCGGCGGACGTGGCGGCGGCGCTGGGGCCGGGCGGCTGCGCCGCGCTGCACGCAGGCAGCATGCAGGTGCGTGTGCGTGTGTGCGTGCGTACTTGCGTGTGTGTGCTTGCGTGTGTGTGCGTGCGTGTGTGTGTGTATGTGTGTGTATATGTGTGTGTGTGTAATGCCGTAAGGGCTGCGGTGCATCTCTCCACCCTCTACGACCATGCCTCGCATCTCCCCCTAATCACACACATTTGCAGTTCGCGGCGGCAAGCCCGCTGCCACTGCCGCCGCCCACGCCCCTGCCCGGCACCAAGGTGCCGCTACCGGGCCCGACATCATCATCAACGGGATCCGGATCTCATCGGAATCCGGATCCGAATCTGGGTCGGCTGCCGCGCTTCGTGACTGTGTACGACATGGAGCACGGCGCCGCCACGTGGCAACTGCCGCTACAGCCTGGGCCGGAGGCGCTACTCCCCACCCCGCCCGCCCTGGCGGCGGCGGCGGTGGCTCCGCCGCCGCATCCGCTGTGGTCGCCGCCGCCGCCGCCCGCGTCCTGCTCTGTGGCGGAGCAGCTGAGGGCGGTGGCGCGCGGCGGCGTGGTGGCTATGGCGTTCAGTCCGCAGGTGTGTGTGTGGGGGGGTTACACGCAATTAGTTTACGAAGTGAACTTGATGGGGCGGGGACTCCGGGGGAGGGGCCGCGGTGCCGGGTTGCGGGGCTGGGGCTTGCGCTGATAAGGGACGCAATCCACATGGCCATGTGGTGTGTACCGCACATGCCTGGGGGGCTACTGGGTACGGCGGGAGTGAGGGCCTCCATCACACTTCCCACTTCACACGCCGCTGACTGGTGCCGGGTGCCCCCATGGCCACCCGCACAGGGCGACTCCCTGGCGGTGCTGGTGCATGGCGTGCCGCCCTCCCCCTCCCCTTCCTCCACCCCCCAGCCGCCGTACGACGCCGCCTCCGGGGCCCCTGCCGCCGCCGCGGGTGGGGTGCCGCCGCCGGCCGCGCCGCGGGCGGCGCCGGCGGCCGTGCCCCTGGCTGTGCTGGTGTTCTCCCTGCGCCTGCCCTGGTCGGCGCGTCTGGGCCTGCCGTTGCTGGGAGGAGGAGGGGGAGGAGGAGGGGGCTCGCAGCCACTGGTGGTGCAGCCGTGCCATTGCTGGCTACTGCCGCCGACAGCCTTCGGGGCGCCGGCAGTGGCCGCGGCGGCGCCGCCGCCGGCGGCGTCGGCAGCGGCGGCGCGGGTGCTGGTGCCGGTAGAGGCACGGGTGGAGTTGTTGGATGGGGTTGCGAGGGGCCCGGTTGCTGTTGCGTACGGACCAGAGGTTGGGGAGGAGGAGGAGGCGCGGGTGGCGCAGGCGGAGGCGCAGGTGCGGGCGGCGGCGTGGGAGGCGGAGGAGGCGCGGGCCGTGTCGGCGGTGGTGGGGCGGGTGTATGGGCTGCGGTGGAGCTCGGCGAGTGCGCTCGACCTGTTGAGCCGGGGGAGGGCGGTGGTGCGGCTTGCGTTTTAGGCGGGCGGGCTTGCGCGCTCTTGCAGCGTTTGGAAAGGAAGGTAAAGGAAGGCGAACAGCCGGCACGACCAGACCGGCCGCCGCGACTTGCTGGCGGCGGCGGCGGTTTGCTGGAGGCAAAGTTGGAGGGATTGCTCGACTAGGCCGCGCAGGCAAGGCTGGGAGGTGGACTGGCAGGATGTGGGAGTGCTTGTGGACGACGTGGAAGGGGACGCACGTGGAAGTGGTTGATCGTGCGCAAGCGGTTGCGACTCCCAGCGACTCTGCGCACCAGCATGCGCGGCCCAATCGCGACTCACCGCCCCCAGCAACACCACAGCATGCGCGCTGATCCTTGAGTAGCTGCGTACCCAAACTTTCTCTGCTTTTGTTGAGGTGTAATTTTACTTTCCCCAAGCGAAAAGCAGGACGAGCGTGACTTCTACACAGCGCAGTTAACCCGTTTTGCGTGCAAACGTAGCCGCTTTAAAGCTTATCAAGGGACGTTTATAGCTTGGAACTCTTAGAATGGCGGAAGTGGTGAGGACAGAGATGCCCCCGACGTCACCAATCCCGGTGCCGCCGCAGGCGCCCGCAGCTCCGGCACAGGAGCGTCCATCTGAGAATGCAGCCCCATCAGCGGCGCCAGTCAGCAGCGGCGCTGTGGCCGCGGTCGTGGCTTCACATCCGCACGAGGAGGAGGACGCCTCGGCGTTTGAGTGCAACATTTGCCTCGAGCTCGCGAAGGAGCCAGTGGTGACGCTTTGCGGACATCTGTTCTGCTGGCCCTGCCTCTACCGGTGCGCATGGCCTCTTCGGGCGCGGGCCAACCGAGGGCCGGTGTTGACAGGCGCTTGGCTCCTGTGCAGGTGGATGCAGTCGCCGACGTGCAATAACCGGGCGTGCCCGGTGTGCAAGGCGGGCGTGGAGGTCGATAAGGTGGTGCCCATTTACGGGCGCGGTTCCGAGCTGGCCAGCACGGTACAGGAGGCCGTGAAGCCGGTGCCGCCTCGTCCTGCTGGACATCGCCCTGCGCCCGTGCCGGTGCGTTTGGCCTAGCTCTTCACTGCAAGTGCGAGTCTTTGTCACCGCATGCAAAAATGCGCACTTGTGAACAGTCGCTCCCTCGGCCTTGCAGGTCACTGCCGCGCCAGGCCAGGTTCCGCAGCAGGGAGTGCTTCCATCGTTGTTCGGCTTCCACCTCGGACCGGGCCAGGGCTACAACGAGGCGCTCACGCCCGAGCAGCAGCACCAGGTGCGCGACACCCACCGCCCAGCCGGGTCTGGCCTCTCCCTCGCTGATAAGCGCACCCCATTGGACGCCGACCTTCAGCGCATGCGCCATCAACGCGTTCTACGGCATCTGCGTTCGCAGCCCATCTAATCCCCCCAGTGGCCCAGTCCCTAGGCCTGCGACATGCCCACGCACCCCTGACGCCTAGGCTTTGCAAACTGCGCCCTCCGCCCGCGCAGGCTTTCCTCTCGCGGCTACTGCTCATGCTGGGCTCCTTCGTCATCATGTGCCTGCTGCTGTTTTAGGACAACAACACCAAACGAACTGCTTAGAGGTGAGGGGGATAGCGTGAACGTCGATGGTGGAGGGAATGCCCTGCGGCAGGGCCGGGTCCTGCCGGGCTGGGGCACCGTGCGGACTCGCGCCTGCATGGTTACATGAGGACCGTGGGTACGGGTTGCGATCTCAACGGCGGCGTTGCAGGGGCACGGGTCGAGGCAGGCAAGGGGTCGGGAACCGCGGGGCGTTACGTACGGAACAACTGCCATTGCATCGTGTGTGCTGAACGGTTGCTTCACCCCCTCCCCCTCCCGTGATGTGCCATGCAGTTACTTGCGCCACAACACGCAGCACATTGCGGTAGGACACCTGCAATGCGCCCGGTGCAGCGGCCTGGCTGGGCCGCTCACAGTTATTCATAAGGCATGGCAGGGTGCGCGTCGTGTAGATCCACAACGGGCCACACAGCGGCGCTGCTCGATGCGTAGTACTGACGTAATGCGCGGGTTTTGGTAATGAACACACACAAATGCCGATGCGATACTGTTTGTGCTGTTTGTGTCCTCTTTGTATGGCTGGTCGCGTGTCAACGAGGGAGGAGGGATGGTGGAATGAGGGAGAGGGCAAGGGCAAGGGGTAAAGGCGGTAAGGGCGAGGGCAGGGGTCTGGGAGGGGAGGGGGCGTGTCTGGCCCGTGTCGGGTTGTTTTTTGGGGCTTGCGCTTTGCAACGCCCCTCCGGCTCCGTAGATGCGGTATGGCCCCTTACCCATGATGATGAGGACGGGTGGCAGAGGCAGAGGTGCGGTCGTTAGCCTGTCGGGATAACTTCGGGTTGCGGCGAGCACGGCTGCGGGGAGGGGCGACGGCCAGCCTGCACGTGCGTTCGTTGGATGTGAGATTGCGAGTGCGTAAGCATGTGTCGAATGGATCGGGAGGTAGCATTTAGTTTTACTGATGCCCTCGCGGTGGAAACCGAAAGGAGATGGCGATGGTTAACAGCGGGCCCTGGGGGCCTCCGCCCGACCCTGCGCCGGTGTGTGGTGGAGGTGCAACGATCGCATCTGTGGTTGACGCGGGGTCGCGGGTGGTGGCTGCGGCGGCGGCACAGTAGGCTTTGACGTTGCATGCTGTACTGCCGAGATGTGTGGCATGCTACTGCTGCCGCCATAAACACAACGGAATCCCCGAAACGAACGGGTCGGCAAAAGTGGGGGGCGGAGGTTGGGGAGCTCATGCATGGTCCATGGGTCTCTGGTCGCGGAGGTGGATTCTCTCTCAATGTCTTCTTCTCCGAGAGAGTTGCTCGCTGCAACATTGCATGTAGCAGATGCCTGCAAGGAGGGCTGCATGGAACTGAGATACGATTATGCATAGACGCCACGGACATGCGGGAAAGCAGCTTCCAGGCAGGCGCTTTGCCGATGGCGTGGACGTCTTTGGCCTGTTTTGGGGCTTACTGTGTTACTGTTCAGACATGGCGGTGCATGCGCGAGGTGGCTGTACGTCGAAAGAGATGGGAGAAATGTCGCGATGTTGGGAGAAGAGCGTGCAGAGCGGTTGCGGGAGGTCGACAGGCATAGGGGACTCGCATGGTGGGAAAGGCGCGCAGCCGTATGTGCTGCTGTTGCACGTGTGCAGGATGTAACATATATGTATGCGACGTCATAAGAGGAGACGATCCCAGTGTGCAAGCACATAGAGACCACCGAATGCTGCCGAGGCCTAACTCAAACCCACAAGTGCCGGACCCCCGGTGTGAACGTGTATGGGGTGGGGGGGTTGAACAGCCCCCAGTCCCTCTCCGCGCACACACGCCGTAATGTACACCTTGCCAACAGTAACCCTGCATCCAGCGCATTCCGTGGCATTTCATCTGCACATCAGCGCATGGACCGAGTCACTGCTGTCACCTCCAGCGCGAACCTGAGACTAAACTTATGATCAGGGTAATTCTTCTCGAGGAGCGAAGCACACAACGACGTGCACTGCATCAGCCTTGTCTTCCTTGTCACAACAAACACGAACTCACGAATCCCTATCGTGTATTTCACAAAAGAGCGCCATTGGGAGCGCCACCGGTAAAGTACGGAAAGCGTACAGCAGGTGAACTGTGAAGTGCGGTTGCAGTTCAACTAGCGTGTGCCTATCCTACCTTGAATGCTGGTAGCTACAACTAGATAGCTGCCCATCCCTCAGTCGCTGTCGCACAGGTCTGCCTAAGAAACTACCGCACTCTGTACATGCGCACGGTGCACTCCGCCCGATGCACTTTTCGACCACGGCATCCTGACACGCCCACGGTGCACATGCAACTATCACGCCGCGTCCTCCCCAGAGCAGGA
The DNA here is from genome assembly GCF_000002595.2 of Chlamydomonas reinhardtii. Lineage (NCBI taxonomy): Eukaryota > Viridiplantae > Chlorophyta > Chlorophyceae > Chlamydomonadales > Chlamydomonadaceae > Chlamydomonas > Chlamydomonas reinhardtii. The sequence continues at coordinate 5,743,537 of NC_057020.1, forward strand.
GGGCGGCAGGCGCGCATGCGGCCAGCCGCCAGCCGCCAGCCAACGCCCACCCTACTCCCCAACTTACATAGCTATCGGGATTACGCCGCCCTGCCACAGCTGGGCTGGCGACTGATGGCAGGTCGGCTGGCGACTGGGGGGGTTACATTCATGATTAATTAAGAAGTGAAGTCGTAGGCAGGTAGGGGGGGGTCGCTCATATGCGCACCCGCAGCAGCCCCGCCGCCGCCTGAATGCACTTGTCCCCGCCGTCCACACTGGTCGGCAGGCCGCCTGCGCGCGTGTGTCAAGGAGACAATGGGGACTCATACCACGATGAGCACCCAGAAATCCAGTCCGCGGCAAACCGAGGTGTGATTACTACAAAAATGACAAGCGCGTACGGGGCAGCCAGCCAGGGCCGGTGTGATGGTTCGAATCACATGACAGGGTGAGTGTATGTATGTGTATGTGTGCGTGTGTGTGTATATGTGTGTGTGTTAAAGAGCACAAGGAAAACGTTGCGCAAAGACAGTGTATGCGATGCAGCAAAGCGACGGTTTACGGATGTTACCTGAAGTTACCTCGCATACCTGCTGCGGTGAGCCGCCGGTCTTACCAACCGGAAATCGCGCAACCCCCGCTACTCTAACCTCGAGGGGGATTAGTGTCCACACGCTCTCAAGGGTGCAAACCCATGCATGTGCTCACGGTACCGTGAGGCCCAGGCACTCCTACAATTCCTAGCTCCGCGTCGCTACTCCTGGCCGCTAAGTCCAAGCTCCCGCCCAATCCTCGATGAAATTCTCACCTACGAGCGAATAAGAAAACAACAGAGCACAGGGCGGCAGCAGGGGAGTGTCACGAACAAGAGCGAAGGAACATGTTAGCGCGGCGGCGCGCGACGAGCAAGAGCAAACACGCAGCCCAGTTCCAGCCCAATTAACTATACTAGGGGTTGCGCGATTTAGGAAAGAGACGGAGGGTGGGCGACCACGAGCAAGTACCGGTAAACAGGCGGGGGACGGCATGGGCGCATGCATGACGGCAAATGCAAATGGGGTGTCAGCACCATGGGCTGGCGGGGGAAAACGCTAGGTACTGTGTGTGTGTGATGCGGCTCGCGGACATCAAACAGGCATGCGCCGTATGCCAGGAAGCGAGAGCCTAGCCGGGGAGCTCCTCAAACCCGTCCTTCCCTGTCCCAGAGACTCCATAGCCTCCTCAGTCCCGTCGCGCGGCCCTCCTCACCGTGGGGGAAGTCGCTGCACGCGCGGTCCGGAACCAGCCCCGCGCCCCGCCCGCTTATGTCGTAGCCCGAGGGCGTGAGGTACCTGCGAGTGCGAGTGCGAGGCGCCGAGCCAGGTCGGCGGGAGGCGCGGGGGTGAGGGGGAGCCGTAACGTGCCGTGCCGCCACCGAGTGCCACCCTCAGACATGTTGGTGACAGCTCCAAAACAGTCATGTGCACAGGCGATGCTATTGTTGTGATGACGACAGCGCTGCGTTGTCGCTCACTTTGCCACCGTGACTCGCACGCCGCCGTCGTTGCCATCCCTCAGCGGGAAATAATACTGGGTGCGGCAAAAGGCGAAACGAGTGCGTTAGAGAGCAGAAGGGAAGGCAGCACGCATGAGTGTGTGCCATATGCTTGCGTGGCCTGACCGTACGACATGTCCACCACTACCGGTTCTGTGCACATGTGTGTGTGTGTGTGTGTGTGTGTGTGTGTGTGTGTGTGTGTGTGTGTGTGTGTGTGTGTGTGTGTGTGTGTGTGTGTGTGTGTGTGTGTGTGTGTGCATGTGTGTGTGTGTCGACATGTCGCGACCTGACCATGTCAAACAATGTGCACACAGCCATACGTAGGAGCATGCCTGCCCAGGACGCACCTGCACCAGTCCCTTGCCAAAGGTGGGCTCGCCAACCAGCGGCGCACGACCGTTGTCGCGCAGTGCTCCCGCAAACACCTGCACATGTGCGCACACACGTGCGAGGATCAGATGGACGGGGCCGTCAATGGCTCCTGCCGGGCTGGGCTTCCACACATGGCTGCGATCAATCCTTCGCATCAAACTACGCGTGATAAGTTTTGTCTCAGGTCCATTAAATCCTCCCGTGGCAGTTCTTGCTGTTGCCGTTCGTGCCCTCCCGCCCTGCTTCCCCCCTGCCCCCAGCAGCGCGACTGTTTCCTTTTGGGATTGTTGCAGAGTCTGTCAGAGTTAACCCCCTGCCCCCACCCCCCTTTCTGCACCCCACCCCCCCTCCCCCACCTCCGACGCGCTGGCCGTGCTCCTGTTGCCCAGCAGCACCACCGGCTTGGCTGCCAGGCGCCCCGGCAGCGAGGGAAACACCTCCTCCGGCAGGGAGCCCACCTGGGGGGTTGCAAGGATTGGTACAGAGACGTGTAGCGAAGTAGACAGCAGGTGTGGTGTTGCGCGTACCGATGACCGACGGTACGGGGGCGGGTATGGGTGATTGGGGCGGGGAGGCAGCCGCCATGGAGAACGGAGTGAGTAAACCACAAGTTTGGGGGACGGCCGTGGTGTTGGTGGTGTTGAGTGGGGATGCCGGGTGATCGATGCCAAGCCCAAACCAGACGAGGGGTATGGAAGCGGGGCAGATGGGTGTGGAAGGGCAGGAGCCGCCACCGCGGCATCCTTGTGCGCTTTGCAGACACTGCACCCCCACCACGCTGCGGTATGCCTGCCGTGTGGCCGATGAGGCCTAACCCATGGGTTGACAATGGTTTGTTTTGGGATTGGAATGAACTACCCCCCTCCCGGTTTGGGCTGGTATTTACACACACACACACACACCCAGACTGAGACCCAAGGTTAAACTTGGAGCGCGCACTGCATTTCTGGGTTGGGCGTCGACTCCTTGAGTATTGGGATTTCATTGGGTTCTGGCAAGTACTCCCCAGCTGTTACACACACACGCACACACACTCTCTCTACCGTATTACCACTCTTCACGCATGCACGCACGCACGCACGCACGCACCCACCCACCCACCCACCCACCCACCCACGCACGCACGCACGCACGCACGCACGCACGCACGCACGCACGCACCTGCCACACCGTGTCGATGACCTCCTCCGGCCCGCGTATGGTCTTTGCGAGCACGTCGCCCTGATCCAGGAAGAATGAGGCGCACGCCAGCGCTTCCTCAAACACACCGCCTGCATCAACACCCACACCACCATCACGCTATAAGTAGAATCTTAAGAAGTCGAGATTGCAGAGGAATTGGAGATTGCAGATGAGGCGTCGAGCGCGTGCGCCGGCGTCGAGAGCCTGGACGGTATGAGGGGTTTCCCTGTGTAGCCCCAGCAAGCGTGTCAAACCCTGGGAGCCCCATTCCGTGATTTTCCCCCTCTTCCCCCCTCCTCCTCACCCGGGTTGTTCCTCAGATCCAGCACGTAGCCCACATTGGCCGGGTCGGGCTCGGAGCGAGACAGCGCCGCGGCCAGGGCGGTGGTGGTCTCACTGCACGCGTTTTGGGGTGTGGGAGTGTGGGAGTGTGGGGGGAGCTGCTCATTAATGACGGAGTACGGCACGTGAAGTACGGCATGTGACTCGACAACCGGGTGGGAGGTGTAGGGTAGACGGCGGGATGGGGGCAGTCGGATGTCCTCACCACTCTCGGTAATGGCGGGCGGGAGTGGCGGGAGTGGCGGTCACGGGTCGCCCACCCCGGGTCCCTACCTCCTGCCTCCCGCCCCCAACCCCGTGCCGCCCCGCCCCCTGTGCTACCCCGCCCCCTGCGCTACCCCGCAGGTTTCACCCCTGCCCTCCTGCCCTCCTGCCCCTGCCCCCGCACCTGCCGAAGTACAGCAGTCGTACGTAGGTGGCGTAGAAGCCGGGCGGGCCCAGCTGCAGCCGCGACACCTGGGGTGGGGTGGGGGCAGGAGGGGAGGTGGGGAGGTGGGGGCAGGAAGGGCCGATGTGGGGGCAGGAGGGGGAGGGAGGGGCGGTTTGGGGGTTGTATAACCAGCCCAAACTAAACCAAACCAAGTTAATGTCGCGGAGCACAGGCAGAGGCATTAGCTGCAAGCGGTAATACTTATGGGAGCAGGAGGGGAGGGGAGTAAGCCGTCCATGCCGGACAGGGTGGAGGCATGCGGGGTTGCCCAAACAGGGCAGGGGTTTGGAAAGCTCGTGGCGGGATTGCGTCAGGCTGCGGGGCATCATGACTACATCAATAATTGTCTGACTAACGAGGGCATGACGCATGCTGCGTGTTGCACGAGGACGCCGCCACGCACCTTGATGGCCGGCTGCGGCAGCGCTCGCCGCTCCACATCCATCACCACCACCTTGCCACTGCTACTGCCACCGACACTGCTGCTACTGCCAGTGCTGCTGGCACCGACACTGCTGCTACTGCCACCGACACTGCTACTGCTACTGCCAGTGCTGCTGGCACCGACACTGCTACTGCTACTGCCAGCGCTACTGCCCGCAGCCCCCGTCGTGAAGCTGACATTGGTCGTTGCTGCAGCAGCTGGGGGCGCCGAGGCGGCGGCGGCAGTAGCACCACCACTGGCGGCAGTAGCAGTAGTGGCGGCAGTAGCAGCAGTGGCGGCTGGCACCCACTCCAGGGTGGCACTGGATCCGGCGGGGCCGCGCATGAGCGCACGCGCCTGCTCCAGACCCAGCTCGTCAACCCGCGTGCCGTCTGTGTTGTGTGCGGGGGGGGGATTACATTCATGATCAAGTGAAGGCATAGGCAGGTACGGGGGCGGGAAGTAGTTCATTGCAATCCCCAAATAAGCCATTGCCAACCCAGAACCCATAGAGCGCGGGAGCCACGGGGGAGGAGGTGGCGGTGGCGTTGGTGTGGTTTTCGCCCGAGCGCAAAGGCTAGGGTGAGTCCGATTGCCGGTTGGACACATAACGAGGGGCCCGGGCTCCGCAACGAGGCAGACACGTGGGCAGCACTGCTCCCTGCCCCCCCTGCCCCCTCCCACTGTCCCCTCCCACTGTCCCCTCCCACTGTCCCCTCCTACTGCCCCCTCCTACTGCCCCCTCCCCTGCCCCCTCCCCTGCCCCCTCCCACTGCCCCGCCACTCCTGCCACCGGGCCCCCTCACCAATGCTTATGAGGCGGTCGCCGCGCGCAATGCCCGACGCCTCCGCCGGCGACCCCGCCAGCGGCGCCAGCACCAGTCGCCCGCCCTCCGCCGCCACCGGACCAAGCTCCACACCCAGACCTGTGGTGTGATGTGGGTTTTGGTGTTGTGGTGGCCGGCGGGTTGCGGGCGGGCGGGGAGGAAAGGAGGGTGGAGAGACCACGGAGCCGTGCGACTTGACACGTGGCAGGGGATAGCACGGGGGCTGCGATTACTCCCGATGTCAGATCCAGCACGTTGCAGTGTTGAGCCCCCGCCACCCGCTTTCTCTTTACTTCTTTCATACCATCAACACAGTACGGTATCCTCTTCCAAAACCCCACCACGCCTCGGCCCCCTCCCATAAGTACCGTTTTATCGCTTGCATCTGTCGCCTCTGCCTGTGCTGCGCTACAGTAGTTTGGCCTGGTTTGGTTCAGTTTGGCCTGGTATTAACAACCCCCTCGGCAACCTCGCCCCCCTCACTATCACCCGTCACACGCCGCTGTCACCCACCCGACACATACCGCTACTGCACCTAATGCGTCTCGTCAAGCGTCCTAGTGTCTCCTCATCCCTTTGGGTGGCATGACGGAAGCAATCCCGCCCCGCCGCCCCAACCACCCCCACTTTCACTCCCGCTCCCCCTCCCCCTCCTTCCTACCACTCCCCCTCCCCCGCCCCCTCTCACCCCACCCGCACTCCCGCTCACCCACGTACTGGGCCTGCAGGTACGACTGCTCCGATGGCAGCGGCCGCCGCAGCGCTCGCCGGAACGCGGCCGGCGGCAGGAACTCGGAGTACGGGTCGTGCAGGCGGGCCAGCATTGCGGCGATGGCGGCCTGAGGGGCGGGTGGGGGTTACATTCATGATCAGCTCAGGAAGTGGTAGACGGTTGGCAATCTTGTGGGGCGGGGGCAGGTAGGGTTTGGAGGGAGGAGGCGTGAGTATGCGGGTGTATGTGTATGCGTGTGAGTGTGTCTGTGTGCACGCGTGTGTGCGCGCGTGTGGAAGAATGTGTATGCGTGTGTACGTGTGTCTGTGTGTATGCATGTGTGTGTTCGTGTGTGTTGAAGAAAAGAGATTTGTGTTTGTACAAGAAGGGAGCGTGCGGACGCTGCGTGTACGGCTGTGATGGGTGCGGCACGCCACAAACGCACACACCTGCAGCTGAGGCTTGGTGCGGATGAGGCCGTCGGGCTGGGCCTGCGTGTGTAAATGTGTGCGGGTTAAAAGAAACAAGAAAATGGAGCCCGCCCATGTGTGCGTGTGTGCGTGTGCATTAGGGAAGCACAAAGCGAGAGGGCGCGCGTGTGCGTTTGAGACAGAGCACGGACAGGAACGGATTGTTGCATACATGAGATCCCGCCCGCACCACAACACGACGTCAGGTCCGGCCCTCCGGCCCTGTCCCCTCTGCCCCCTTGCCGCACTCGCTGCGCTGCCCCCCCTTTCCTCCCACCCCCACCCTCAGCCCCACCCCTGCAACGCACGCACACACATACACACACACACATACACACACAACCTCACCCCCACCTGCAGTGTGTCAAGCAGCACCCCGGCCCATCCCGCCTGGCTGAATGCCCCACTGGCGCTGTAGTGCTCACTCGCCACGACCTGGAGGGCGCGGGCGAGGGGAGCCGTTCACGGAAAGAACGGATTGATTAACTCACAAGTACTAGTTTTGAAGGAGGTAGGTGCAGGAATGACCAGTAGGGTGATGGTGAGTACCGGGTGGACAGGCGGGTGAGAGGGGTGAGGTTGCGGGGTTACCGTACAGGCATGAAGGCAGTAACAAGACGGCGGGGTGGGGGCATGGCATGCGGTGTCATTTAATGCTATGGGAGAGGTGTTTTGCGGACAGCAGTGTGTGGCAGCAGCAGACTCTGCGCCTGCGTCTGTCTTTCCGCCTCCGTGTATTCCGCCTCCGCACGATTGCACCTCCATCCCCCTCCCTGCCTGCCTCCACCTCAGCCCCCACCTCAGCCCCCACCTCAGCCCCCCCCCCCCGCCTGCCCCCACCTCAGCCCCCACCCCAGCCCCGCACCTGCCACGCCTTCTCCAGCACCTCGCGGTTTTCAGTGCATACCTCGCCGCACGCCTCCTCGCGCGGACACACCTCGTCCTCCACGTACGCCGCATACTGCTGCAGCCTGTGCGCGCGTGCATGTGATTGTGTGAATGTGTTTAAAAAGAACAAGGAAAACAGAGCGCAAAGACGTTGCATACAATGCAGCAACGCGACGGCATACGGATGTGTGTGTGTTAAAGAGCACAAGGAAAACGTTGCGCAAAGACAGTGTATGCGATGCAGCAAAGCGGCGGTTTACGGATGTTACCCGAAGTTACCTCGCATACCTGCTGCGGTGAGCCGCCGGTCTTACCAACCGGACATCGCGCAACCCCCGCTACTCTAACCTCGAGGGGGGATTCGTGTCCACACGCTCTCAAGGGTGCAAACCCATGCATGTGCTCACGGTACCGTGAGGCCCAGGCACTCCTACGATTCCTAGCTCCTCGTCGCTACTCCTGGCCGCTAAGTCCAAGCTCCCGGATGTGTGTGTGTGTGTGTGTGTGTGTGTGTGTGTGTGTGTGTGTGTGTGTGTGTGTGTGTGTGTGTGTGTGTGTGTGTGTGTGTGTGTGTGCATACGTAAATGTGCGTGTGTGAGAGTGTGAACGTGTGTGTACTTGCGAGTGTGGGGCAGGCAGGGGAAGCCGGATGGCAAGCACACCGCAGATAGCAACACACGCCCCAAGGGCACACACATATGCACACACACCGCTCAACCCCGACGCCAGTGGGTGTCGTGCCCCGGCTCATCAAGTCAACACATCATCCCTCCCCCCCACACACACGTACCCACCTGGTCATCGCCTGCCGTGCATCCTCCGTGAACAAAGACATGTTCGGCCCCTTGCCGTCGCCGCGGTCCCGCACAGCGCTCTCGTACGCCGCAACACCGCTGTACGTCTCATTGGTCGTGGTGCTGCTGCTGCTGCTGCTGCTGCTGCTGCTGCTGCTGCTGCTGCTGCCACTGCTGCTGCCATTGCTGCTGCTGATGGCGCCCGCCGCGTGGGCCAGGGATGGAGCATAGCGTGCTGGGGGTGCGGCGGGGGCGAGTAGCAGCACCGCGCTTGCCAGCGCCGCGGCCGTGCCGCGGCGTAGCCGCGTCAGGAGCGAGTGCTCTACGTTGTCATTGTCGTGCATGACGCGATTAACCTGGTTGTTGTGTGGGGAGGAGGGGCTGGCTGTGGGCGCCGAGCGATCCGCGCCATCGGTGGGGATGGCGCCGGGCCTGTGTTGCGATTGCCGTGCGCCTCCGAGTGACCTGATGCAGCCGGATCTGGACCTTCCACAACGTGTCGCTACATGGTATGAGCTAGAAGCACGCGACGCTAGCGACGTTGGAGTTCGGCGCTGGAGTTTGGCGCTTGAAAGTGATAAATGCGCAGTACTTGTCGCTAGCGGCGGCATCGCCCGTGCTCATTCCACGACTAACGTCTATGCAGTTGTTTGCTTGCAGCAAACGGCGGCGATGCTGTGGTCAAGTCTGCGACCACAAGTAGGGTTTTAAGCGGCCCTCACAGCAAGCAAACTAACAAAGCTGTGTGGGCAAAGTATGTCAGTATTGTTGCGATATGTGTTGCGATTCACCCGCTCGCTGGCATCACTTGCCCAATCGCGGCGCGCTCTGATGCGTACAACCTGAGGGTCCCCGCCCGGCACCATCTCGGCCTCGCCCCCACCGCAGCCCTGTGCTCAGGAGTCAGGACCAGCTCTCGCCCGTCACTGTTTTGTGGAATGACTGCACAGCACAACCCTGTCTGCTGCCACGCCGAGATTCCTCGCCCCTGCTCAGGGGGGGGTAGAATCTTCCGAAACAGACCCCATGCCTCAAATGGATAGAGCTCAACGAGAAAATCACGAATCCGCTTTCAAAATCGAAAATGGGTTTCTGGGTGCAAAGTTATGACCCCTCAAAGTGGCCGGTCGGTCGGTCGGTCGGGGGTCCCAAGAGGTTTTGCACAGGTTCGTGCCAAGTTTTGTTCCTAGCGCTTCTGTCCTGCAGCACGCGGCGCAATGGGTGCAGCTCAACGATGCGTGCGTAGGTATACCCCAGACTCAGCACACGTGCATAGTTTGGGGCAGTTTGGGGAGGGGCATGTCGGCATTTCGGGAGATGCCTGGGGAACTGGTCAGGGACAGGCCGGTGCCGGCCGGGTTTTGCATGGATGAACGTGTCAGCACATTTCGTATCATCAAGTAACATTGAAGTAAGCCCATTGCATAGCAGGCCAGTCTATCAGGATACTTGTCGGCAGCCGGGCCACATGTCCACATGTCCACATGTCGGTCGGCCAAAGTGTGTTCCCAAGGCGGATCATCAAGCATAGCGATAGAGCTCACCGAGAGCAGTCAATTGGCACCAACCTGACAAAAAACTAAGGGGTTCTGAGGGGGTTTTGGGGGGTCGTACGGCAGGGGGTGTCGGTCGGTCGGTCGGTCGGGGGGTCCGGGCATGGGGTCAAAAAAGTTTGTTCCTACCCCCCCCCCCCTGCCCTGCTGCCCCGTAGGACAGACTCATGACACACAGGGGCAGGATTGCAGGAAGGGATAGGGCTACCGGTACATGAGCGAGGGCACGGGACCTCGGAAGTGTTGGCAACATCTTACACCAGGTCAGCCGGTCAGGTCGGGTCAGGTCAGAGGTCTGGTACTCGGGTGACTGCCGTACTGCCCTCAACTCCTCAAGCTGTGCAGGATTAGTATGAGGGAGACGAATGTTGCCCGGACCCCAAAGCCAAGCGCCGGACCGGTCACAAAGTACAGTCCCCGAGGGGACGACCGCCTGGCCTGCAACTCTGCAATCCTCTCCTGCAATTCTGCAATCCTGTTCAGATACTCCGCACCGTTCCAGCCTACGCACGCACCCCTGCGGCCCTGCCTACCACACCTAGCACCTAACCAGAATGCTGTGCTCAAGCGGGCTCTACATCAGTACAAGTCCGAGCCCTAACTCTAAACATATCTGCTGATCTGAGGAGCGGCCAACACGCTAGTGCTGCGGCCCGAACCCGCTCGTCTTAGCCGCCCGCCCCCTCGCCAGCGCCACGCGTTCGCGCTCCTCCTCCTTGCGCCGTTTGAACTCATCCAGCTCCACAGCACCCTGTGTGAGCGTGTAAATGCGTGAGATCAAGGGTCACGCGGCGCACATGGGAAGCAAACACGTAGATTGTGTTATGCAATGTGCATTTGCAGTCAAGGGCGGCCGCCTATGCGTCACAGAATCGTTGTCATTCATGAGCATGTGTCGTGTGCGCGGGCAACAATGAGCACGGTACGCGAAAGGTTGGGGTGTGTGCCTTGGCGCGGGACAACGTGCGCTTAAGGATGGCGCGTGCGTGTTTGCGCGTGTGCATGTGAGCAGTCAGTGCGCTTACAGTTTACAGCGCGTGGCAGGGGAGGGCAAGTAAGGTGCTGTAGAGGTACGGTGTGTTTTGGGCGCAGCGCTCCGCTTACACCAACCCTGTTGCGGACTCGTTGCCCTGGCTCGAGGATGGTACTCACCCTCAAGTCCACATCAACCAAGCCCCGCATGCTTTCCTCTGCCTGCTCTCAGCGCTGCCTGCCTAACACGCTGCCGCGGCCTCCCTCCATCCCGCCTCCGGCCTCCCTCCCGGCGGCCTCCCTCCCTGCCATTCGCCGTCTCCCACCTTGTGATTGAGGTATGCGGACATGTGGCGTGCAAACGCCTCCTCCTCGGCCCGCTTTCGTGAGGCCTCCTCCGCAAGCGCGGCCGTCTCCTGCACATCAAGAGCAAGCGCAAGAGCAATAACGCGGCCAGTCAGTCTGTTGACCTATCCGTCGGTCAAGGGAACGGTTAGGAGGCGTTGCTTGGTTTGCAGGGCTCATCTAGGACCTCAAGCCCATCCTCCCTGCTCCCATCTATCCCATCCTCCTCCGTCTGCTCCCACCCTCCTGCCCTCCATGTACCTCACCTCCGCCCGCCGCTGCCTGAACTCCGCCAGCGCCGCCTCCGCTGCCGCCTTCTCTGCTGCCACTTCACCACGGTGGCGCTCCTCCGTCAGGCGTGCGATGGCGAGCTGCTCGGTCTTCCACACTGCCCAGTCTACCGGGTCAGGCAGATCTACCTGAGGGAGGAGGCGGGTGGGGGTGGGGAGTCCCAGGCATGACCGGTTAGGAAATGGCGGTCTTCAACTTCAGTTTTGAGACCCCCCTCCACAACGCACCATGCCACCCTCCATCACAGCAGGCACAGCCTTGCGGCACCACCTGCATACCCAAACATGGACCAACACCAGCACCCATTTTGGCCCCCCTGCATCGCAGCACACCAAGCTGTGTGCCGTGCAGCCCTCTACCCAGCCCACCATTCAGCATGCGCCGAGCCACCAACCCACCTAGCTACCCACATCCAGCCCACGCCCTCCCTGATACATGCCCGCCGGTGTGCCTGTGCCTGGTACCACATTCCACTTTCCCTACACACTCTTTCACACCAAGCCCTCAAACCACCATCCCCGGCATTACCCACACACCCCAGCTTACCATCTGGTCTGGCCGTGAGCCAGGCTTGGGCTTGGCCTTGGCAAGCTGTGTGAGGGCCTCAGGTGACAGCACTTGTGCACCCTTTACATGCTGGGTGTAGGCCCGATTGGAGGATAGCAGCTTTTGAATGTCCTTCTGGACCTGTGCGGTGCATGTGATTAATGTTTAATGTGGAGTTGCGGTAGGTGTGGTGCTGTGTGTGGTGTGCTATGGTGTTGTGTATACGTACAGGTTGGGATGAGGTGCAGCAAGGTGGAGGGGGAGAAGGAGGGGCATGGCTGGAATGGGATGGATAGGAGCATGTGCGCTGTGTCATGCATGCACTTTGGTTTCTGCCATGCCATGCTTGCAATGCAAAGCCATGTGATATCATGGTGACAAATGCATGCTGGCCCTCATGCCGCATCCCTGACCACATTGATGCACATGTGCACCCGCCCCACACAGGAGTCCAATGCCATTCATGAGAACCCTGGAATGACATGCACCACCACCCAACAGCCAGCCTACCATGTTCTCTTGCCATTTGCATGCCACAATTTCTACTGCCGTTTGTGCATCACACACATTGCACATCACAGCATGCCATGATACCAACGGCACACATCACATTGTACACACAGCATGCATGGCACATGCTAGGGCACGCTGCCCACACACCTGCTTCCTCAGCGCCTGCTGCTGGATGGCGTGTGTGGTCTGGGTTGCCGCTGCATCACCTCCCTGCCCCATGGAGTAGCCACCATGTGCCTGATGCTGCTGATGGAATGGGCACGCCATGTCTGGAGCACCTGGTTGCTGTGCTGATGTTCGCCGCCCACCACTAGACACTGCTGCTGCTGCTGCTGTGGCTGCTGCTGCTGCGGTAGAGGCATGCAGCCCCGCTCTTGCCAAAGACCCGGATCCGGATCCGGGTCCGGAGGAAGCTTGTGCTGTGTTTTTCCCTGTCCCAGGGCTGGCCCTCCCTACAGTTCCTCCTCCAGCTCCGGCCACTCCTCCGGCTCCAATCACTACTGCTGCTGCTCCTCTGCTGGTGCCTGATGTAGTGGTTGCCGCTGTTGCTGTCCCAGGATGTGCAGCTCTGGACAGCCGCGACCCATCAGCTGCAGTGCTGGCAGGTACTGCAGGCCTGGCCTTTTGGCCGCCGCCTGAGTTTGTCAGCGACAGACCCACTGAGCCCGCAGCCAGCTGTTGCTGTCCCGGTAGGCGTGGTAGCAGCGTCCCTGCGATCCGTCCGGGTGCAAGAATTGGGGAATAGGTATACTGCTTCTTCATACTGCAGGAGTGGTTGCAGACAGCAGGCTTTAGTTGAGGGTGGGGTAGGATGCGGTGGGTGTTTTGGGGGGCCCCTGGTGCAACACCACGGTGCTTGCCTGGCCCCGCCGACGTGGACGCTGCGGCATGAGAGCCCTCTCTTCGCTCCGAGTAAGCCATACGTACGGGCCTTCAGAGGCAAGGCGTCCTCAAGAGGACGCCCAAATGTGCCGAAGGGACGCGGGTTTTGACACAGGACTAGCTCAGAGCGCAGTTACTAAGCAGTTCAAGCACTGAGTGATTTGTTCCAACAAACGATAATTCGGATAAGCGGACTAAGGTGGTAAGCAGTTTTTCAGAACTTGGAAATTGGAAGTCCGGGAATAAGCGATTTTTGTTAGCGGTGGGCTCTTGGAGAGAAGTATGCATGCATTGCCTAAACCTATACCAATGCCCAGACGCAAGAGCAACGGAGAGATGCACACACATGAAGGACGTCACCGCATGCAGACCTTCTTTTCGTGTCGGCTACTTCATTGCAATACATTACTGCCACATACTTCCCAAACTACACAGTTAGCTTCATCGAGACGCTGTGTAGTCACGCGTTTTCTACGACGTATCCTCGAAGCTCGCTCTGTTTTTTGCTATCATGCATCCTGTGAACCTGTAACTTAAGAATGGGATCTGGTAGCTCAAAATGGCGGGCAAAGCGAGGTGCCGCGGTATGTGAAGGAGAGCATGCTGGCGGTTTTGACTCCTGCTGGCCCTGGCGCCGGGTGGGCGTGGTGTGGCTCCGTCTGCCAACAACGTCTGAGTTTCCTGCAGTTGGAAATCATGGCTAACAGGTCCGCGTGTTTTCGCTGCCTGCGCGTGCAGGAAGCTTCGTCGACCGCGGCAGCCTCAGCGACCGCAAAAGCACCAGCTGCAGTGCAGCAGAATGGGAGCAGCAGCAAGCCACCGGCTGGCGTCTCCACGCCCCCGGTTGTGGAACCATCTTCGCGTGTATCGACAGCGAGCTCGGGTCCAGAGAATGAACCCGAGCACAAAGGCGCGGAGCCCCCCCTGAACGAAGAGGACCGCATGGATTACCTTTGCAAGCTAGGCGTCCTCGATACGGTGCGTTGCGCCATGGTGTCCCGACGTTTTTTCCTCACGTAGCCGATGCCAAATGCGGGGGTGACGGCGCCTCACTGTTGTTGGCTCGTGCGCGCAGGAGCCGGAGAAGCGCTTCGACGACATCACGCGGCTGTGCTGCCTCGTGTTCAAGGTGCGGAGCTCAGGGGAGCTTTCGGGCGCCCCGGGCAAGCGGGCCTGGCTCTGCAACCCTCAAGTACCCACCGTACCGTACCGGTGTTTGCAAGTCGAGTTCACTGTCGTTCTCGCACCCAACTCAGCTGAGGCCCATACCACCACAGTCCACAACAGTCCACCACCACAGTGCGCCACCCGCCCAGTTTCAAGCGCCGCCCGCGCGCCCCATGCACACACGCGCACGCGGGACGCGGGGCCTTGGGGCATCATGGATTACTGCACCCGGACATCTCGCCCCCCCGCCCCGCCCACTAGCTCCCGTCCCCTGCCCGCCTGCAAACCGCCCCTTCCCCTCCGCTTCCCGCGCTCTTCCCGCACCCGCAGTGCCCCATTGCGCTGGTGTCGCTGGTCGACAAGGACCGGCAGTGGTTCAAGTCTGTGCAGGGGCTGCCCGTGCGCCAGACAGACCGCAAGTCGTCCTTCTGCGCATGGTGGGTCTGACTGGGGGCGCCGGGGGAAGGCCCTGCTGGTGGGAGCTGGGTGTGGGGGCTTTGGACCTGCCAGGCACGTTCGGGTGGCGCGGGAGCGGCTTGCGGGCGTGACCCAAAGTATTGAGCGCAAAGGTGGTATGGTAGTCAACTGGTAACGTTCGAAGCAACGCGGGCTGAAGCTATGCGGGTTAAAGTAGGCAGTCCGGGGGGGGGGGGTTCACCAGTCCATGAGAAAGCAAAGCAAAAGAGAACACAACAGGGGGAGTATGCGCAAGGAGCACGCGCGCTCCAAGACGTCTGGCGGCCGTTGTGGGCTAGTCCAGCCAGCGGCGGATCGGGCCAGGAGCAGGGCCACAGGTCGGGTGGGCAGGCCCTGGCAGTCTGAGGGCACTGACCAGCGACTGACCTATGGGCTGCTCTGCTGGCCCGGGTCCCAGCAGCTGGGTAGCTGGCAGCAAACGAGCTTGTCAGTGAGCTCGTCAGTGCGTAGGCGTGGCACTGCAGGCGCCAGCGCGGCTTGCCAACAGCGCCCCATGGCGCCATGGCAGCACATGGTGACAGCACCAGCCCAGTTGCACCCGCGCACCCGCGCACCCGCACACCAGCGCATCAGCACGGTGCCAGCACCACAGCAGCCCAGTAGCCCAGCAGCACAGCAGCAGCACAGCAGCAGCACAGCAGCAGCAACACAGCAGCAGCCCAGCAGCAGCACAGCAGCAGCACAGCAGCAGCACAGCAGCAGCGCGGTGGCGGCGCTGTGGGGCGCAGCAGTCCGGGCCGCGCCGGTGGGCTGGGGTGGCGGCGCTGACAGCTGGCTGCCCGGTGCGCTGCAGCCAGCTCGGCCGCGGCCGCAGTCGCCAGTGGTGGGCCCCGTAACCCGCAGGCGCCTTCACCGGGGCTGGGCCACTCAGCAGCTGCGAGCGAGGGGGCGAGTGGGCGGCGGCAGGGTGGGGGCGGCGGCACCGCTCTTCCCGGCGAACTGAACAATTACATGGCGGCAGCTGGTGGGCGCTGCGGCATCTGTGGGGGCTGCGGCAGCTGTGGGGGCTGCGGCAGCTGGGGGCCGCCCTGCCCTGATCTGCCCTGGCCGGCAGCACTGTACAGGCAGCAGCGAGGCAGCAGCGCAGCAGCACAGCAGCAGTGGCGGAGGCCATAGGTGGAGGCCAATGGCGGAGGCCAATGGGCGCGCGGCTCAGGGGCAGGGGCGCTCGGGGACACCGGCCCATGCGATGCGCCCGCGTGCGTCGTAATTGTAAGGGGCGGGCGCGCGATTGTTGTTTCCCAGCATCAACACGCGCTCTCTCTCCCTCCCTTCCCCCTCCCTCCAGGACGCTGCTTCCGGAGCACCCCGAGGTGCTGGTGGTGGAGAACGCGCTGGAGGACATCCGCTTCCGCAACAACCCGCTGGTGAGGGGCTGGGGGGAAGAGAGGGGCAGGGGAGGAGGAGGCAGG
Source organism: Chlamydomonas reinhardtii (assembly GCF_000002595.2). Lineage (NCBI taxonomy): Eukaryota > Viridiplantae > Chlorophyta > Chlorophyceae > Chlamydomonadales > Chlamydomonadaceae > Chlamydomonas > Chlamydomonas reinhardtii. Next base: position 5,759,655 of record NC_057020.1, read on the forward strand.
CGGGAGAGGGAGGAGGGGGGAGGAGGGAGGAGGGGGGAGGAGGGAGGAGGGAAGGAGGGAAGGAGGGAAGGAGGGAGGAGGGAGGAGGGAGGAGGGAGGAGAGGAGGGAGGAGGAAGTTAGAGATGGGTAGAGTTCCAGTCCCATGTAAATTGGGGGAGGGAGCAGTGGTGCTGGGTGAGCGGCGTCCAGGCGTGTTGCCATACAGGGGCCGGGTCACTGGGTGGCCGGGTGGCAAGGTGACTGGGGTGTCCACTGCCGTGGGCCGTGTGCTTGAAACACCGCACACCGCCGCAGTCCGCTCCTGCCTTCCTGCACACGCGGCCCACACGTGTGCAACAACACAGACCTTCCGTGTCATCGTGTTAACACAAGCACACACGTGCGTCATTCGCACATGCACACACACACACACACACACACACACACACACACACAGTCACGCGACGCTCGGTAAAATGGTGGGTATCGGTAAGTAACTCCGTCGCGTCATTGGGCGGGCTTTCGTTTCGTTTTTTAACACACACACACACACACACACACAACACACACACACACACACACACACACACATACACACACACACACACACACACACGCACACACACACACACACACACACACGCACACACACATGCACACACGCACACACACACACACACACACACACACACACGCACACACACACACACACACACACACACACACACGCACACACACACACACACATGCACACACGCACAGGTGCTGGGCTCGCCGCACATCCGCTTCTACGCCGGCTGCCCGCTGGTGGCCACCAACGGGTTGCGTCTGGGATCGCTGTGCATCATCGACAACAAGCCGCGACAGTTCGACGCCGAGAGCTGCAACATGCTGGCCAACATGGCGGAGATGGTGGTGGGTCGGGGGCTGGCGAGGGGAAAGGCGGTCCAGGGTTTGGCACGCGGGCAAGGTAGCACCGGGGAGCTGCAACATGCTGGCCAACATGGCGGAGATGGTGGTGGGTCGGGGGCTGGCGAGGGGAAAGGCGGTCCAGGGTTTGGCACGCGGGCACGGTAGTTCCGGGGAGCTGCAACATGGCGGAGGGGAGTTGTTGCGCACGCCTTCTGCGTCAGGGTCTGGCTCTGGCTCTGGCCCCCGCACCGGCGCCCACAAGCCCAAGCCCGCGCGTGACGTGTGTCCATGGCGTGCCCCTTGTGACGGCGTCCTTCTTTGCCCGCGGCCGCTGACTGCTGCCTGCCTGCAGGTGCGCGAGATTGAGAAGGACAAGCTGATCGAGGCTCAGAAGATCAAGAGCGAGATGCTGTACCGCGAGAACAACCAGCTCATCCGGGCGCTGGACTGCTTCAAGTGAGAGAGATGCGAATAATGTTATTTGTGTTGCTGGTGGTGGTACGCCCGCACGATCCCGCACACACCTTCCTGACACGTGTTGACACCCCCCTCAACCCCCGTTGTTTTCCCCCTCTCTCCTCGCTCCACACCAGCGAGGGCATCATGCTGGTAAACATGTCGCTGCCCGCCTGGCCCATCCTGTTTGTGAACGAGGCCTGGGAGAAGGCCACCGGCGTGGCGCGAGACGCGCTCACAGGCGATGCCTTCTGGTCCTCCTTCGCGGTGAGATGCTACGGTTGCTAGATGCTGCCAACATTCTCATTGCTTTCGTGGGTCAGGAACCACTGCTTGTATCAACACATTGCCAGTTATGTTTTCAATCAACACATGCCGCGTTTTTCTTACCTGCGCCCGACATCACCTTTTTTCTCCTCGCAGACCGGCGACGTGTCTCCCGAGGCCAGCCGCGTCAAGTTCCAGTCGGCCATCGACGCCCAGGACGCCTTTAGCATTCGCGTCTTCGTGCAGCCCGCCAAGCCGGACTCGCAGCAGGGGCAGGGGCAGGGGCAGCAGCGGGTTGGCAGCAGCAGCGACAGCGGCGCACGGCGCTGCCTGAGCCTACAGTTCCGGTGCGCGCACAACTCCACCATGGACAGCTACATGCCGTTGGTGAGGGGGCGGGCGAGAGGGGTCGGGCGAGAGGGGTCGGGGGCAAGGAGCGGGGGCGAGCGGGGGATGGGGTTGTGAACACTAGCGCAAGCTGTAACAAATCACAATGAGCTAGCGCGGTACAGGCAAAGGCGACAGGTGCAGAGCAGTGATACTCGCAGGGGGAGTCGTGGCGGGGGCGTGAGGTGTGGGGGGATGAAGGCTTTGCATGTTGGATGGGGAGGGCATGGGCAGTAACACGGAGGGATGGAAGGAACACGAGGCTAGCACGCACCGACGCGCTCTTCGGCTGCGTGCTAGGAAGCACAAGGGGCAGGGTCAACAGTGCGTGCGCATAATGTGTGTATCATATGTGTGTGTCTGTGTGTTTGTTTGTGTGTGTGCGTACACAGGTGGGCATTCCCTCCATCCTGTCCGCGGCCCCAGTGGCCGGCGGCCCCATGTACTACTTCGTGACCCTCGTGGCGGAGGGAGGCGCCAGCGGCACTACAGGCGACTCGGCGTCGCTGTCGCAGGTGCGTGCGCGTGCGCGTGCGCGCGCTGTTGGTGGGTTGGAAAATTAGGGGAGGGGCTGTGACACGTGTGTGTGTGTGTATGTGTGTGTGTGTGTATGTGTGTGTGTGTGTTTGTGCGTGTGCTTGTGTGTGTGTGTGTGTGTGTCTATGTGTGTGTGTGCGTGTGTGTATATGTGTGAGGAGCTTGTGGTGGGGTGCGGGTGCGGTCAGACACTGCCGCTGCTGCTGTCGTCCTCCCTAGGAAAGTCCGGGTGTGGGGCGGGCGCGGCTCCAAGGCGGCAGCGGCAGGAGCACAACACATGCACGACCTCTCGGTCCCTCGTGCCTGGACCCCTCTGTGCCTCTCTTCCTGTGCTGTTCAACCCGCCCCCCCCCCAACGCGTCTACGCTGCAACTGTACCTGCCTACGACTTCACTTCTTAATTAATCATGAATGTAACCCCCACACACACAACCCCGCACGACCCTGTTCCTCTTGTGCCTTCCTTCGACACAACCCCGCACCCGCCCTACACAGCGCGGCT
>NC_057020.1:5767695-5784188 GCF_000002595.2 Chlamydomonas reinhardtii
TGTTGCTGTGGTGACAAGGATGTGGTGGATGGGAGAGAAGCGCTGTAGCGGTTGGGCTGCGCGGTTTCATGGATGGCGGTAAAGTGATGGGCAGCTTGTGAGGAAACGGTGGGGTTGCGGGCCCATGCCATTGATTCCACGGGGTGTGTGGGTACAAAGCTCGGAGGATTTGGTGATTGCTAAACGTAATAATATGTCAACGTGAACAGGGTTGAACTCAAGGGCGGGTCACGAGTGGACCATGAGGGGGTGGAAGGGGCGTGGCATGGCGTATGGTACGGTGTGTGTGTGTGTGTCCCGCCGTCATGACGCAGAGCTCCCTGCAGAGGACCTGCTTTGATTGTTGGCAGCCCCTCGTGCAGCGGTGGCAGCGGACCGGTGGCGGCGGCGGGGGGTGTTGATGTGGTGTTGCACACAGCGTGGTGTGTGTGCACTGCTGCTTAGTGCGACACGTCAGGCCAAAGGTGGGTCTCACGACGGCAGTCACGGGGCTGAGATGAGATGGCGCACCGTGGACGATTTATATACCGGTATGCGGTAGCACAGTTTACGCCAATAGTAGTTTTACTGAACAATGGAAGCCGGTGGACCCAAGGGTGGACCATGTGGAACACAGTCAGCAGTGGGGGGGAGCAGTGCGACCCTATTGCTAGAGCAGGGGGCGTGGCTTCCACCACTCCTAATGAGAAACCAGAGGCTCAAAGAGGCACAACAGGGGGTTAAGAGCAAGGGGGTGAGGGAGGTTTGTGATGAGAAGTACCGGTGATGCAGGAGGTGAGGAGGTTTTGCGATTTCGGGCCTGGCAGCACCTCGAGGAATCAGGCATGTGCAATCTTAGGCATTCCTGCGGTGATTGTTTAGACGTTGCCGTGGTGCTGCATCCGGACCTGGAGAATGGTGCATGGACGCATGGTGCATGCGCGTGTGTAGAGATGGCTACAGCTGGCTTCAGACTGGAAGATCCTCTCGTCTGGTGATTCCTCTGATTTGGGATCTCCTCCAACCTAGCATGGTGCAGGGGTGCATTCGGTGTTGCTGACGGGGCCAGGTGGATGGGGCCTGCTGGGGTGCGGCTTGTGTGGCTGCAGAGGTTGTGCGCCAGCTGCCGGCTGTCACTGTCACAGTCAGTGCCAGCCGCATGTAGGCGTGCGGGTGGTGCGGGTGGCTCACAGCAGCAGGCACTATCAGTGCAAGACAGAAGCGTCTTCAACTCCTTCCTGTGACACGCCATAGATATCATTTCATGAATGAGTGGAGTATATATGGCTCGGCGCCACAAAGAAAGCCGTGTGCGGCGATCGCCCACCGTTGAGCCCCGCAGTCACAACAGGCAGGTTCAGACCTCGCCATCGCGGTTCGCGGCCTACTTGCTCTCATCCATTCATTGATAATTCATCCTTGTCATAACCTAATCATGCCCTAGTCGTGCATCAAGAGCATGTTTACATACCGTCTTCAGCGCCAGGTTTGGACTACCGCCCTCAACCACGCTTACCCCGTCCACCCCAACCTCATTCACGCCACGTCCATCCTTACATCGATCCACCCTAACACCCTTTCATGCGCCTGGACACTTCGTCACACTACTCCTCCATTCCCAACACCAAGTCACTGATACCAACAATGACAAAACAATGACAACAAAATAACGTTGCGTCGGCTTCTGCGGAGGCACTGGGGCCACCCCACCAATGCCTCCAAACTCATGTTTGCCCATCTTCCACGTGCATATTCCAGCAGCTTGCAATGCTGCCCAGCACGTTCTGGGCTCGGTTCTCGTGATCACCAACTACCAATGTAATTATCCCCCGCTTCATCATCGCCCGCACCCGCTGTACCTGCTGGGCTACGGCTGCTCATCCAGCTTGGACGAAGCTATCTACCCCATCCCTCACCACCCCGCCCCTCACCACCCCGCCCGTTCCACTCCCGCTCCTCACTCCCCTACTCGCCCTGCAGCGTCACAATGATGTTGCGGCCGGACGCGTGGTCCCGGTGCTCGCACAGCCAGATGCCCTGTGTGGATCCCCCGCAGCATGCGCAGCAGCATCAGCACAGTCAGAGCACAGCACGGCACAGCACAGCACAGTGTGTGAAGAAGGAAATGGACGCTGATCGACATGGTGTTGCCGGGGATTTGCCGGGGAGTTGCTGTGCTGTGTGTTACTGCATTACTCAGGGCCGCCTATGCCCCTGAGACGCCGTTATCGGCATGCCATTGCAGGCACAAGCTCCCTTCCCCTGCCCCACGCCCCCTATCCCTGCCGCCCCCTGCCTCTCCATCCCGCGCCACCACGCCCCACCCCTCTCCTCCGCCCACGCCCCTCCCACGGCGCCCGCACCTGCCACGTGCCCAGGTTCAGGCGGCCCTGTGTGATGGGGATGGTGAGACTGGCGCCGAACATGGAGCTCTTGACGTGCGCCGGCATGTCGTCTGGCCCCTCGTCCGTGTGCACCCAGGGGGCGCCGCGGCCCTGACCGAGGTGGGTGCGTGGGTGAGTGTGTGGGTGGGTGGGTGGGTGTGCATGCAGCAGTAGGGGCAAGGGTGAACGGGGGCGTACAAGTGTTTCCTCCAGTCCAAGAAAGAGGTATGGTGAAAGACAAATAAGCCCGAGGACACATTGGTTGTTGGATTGTGGCCATTCCCAAAATTGACTCGAGCCCACAACCGTACATGAAGGCACGCGTACAATGGGCTTGGAAAGAGCTTAACCCGCCCTGCCCCACCCCCACCCCACCCAATGCCGACGCACCCGCACCTGGTAGGGCTGGTACACGCACAACCCCACAAGCACGCGCAGGACCCCGGCTGGCCCCCCACCCCCCACGCTCTCCTCCTCGCTCTATTGCATTGGGTTCGGTTTAGTTTGGGCTGGTATTTGCAACCCCCACCTCGGGCACTGTCTGGGAGAGGAAGGTCTCCATGTCCTTGCGCACGTCGGGGTCCGCGTTCTCATTAATTGTGAGGGAGGCACTGGTGTGCTGGACTGCATGCGCGGGCAGGGGTTACATTTCATGATTACTAAGAAGTGAAGGCGTAGCCAGGAACAGTAGTTTAGCAGACGCGTTGTTGGGGGGAGGGTTGGGGGGAGGGGAGGGGTAGCGTAGGTTGGGTAGGGTAGGGTAGGGTAGGGAGGGAGGGTATGTGTAGTGTTGTGGCTGCGTGCCCAGGCAGCATGGGGTGGCCAGCACCTAGATGACAACCTGCTGAGTCCAGAGACTTAAGGCCCGCCGTGATGAGATGCTGGCGAGTGAGATAGCCCCGGCCTCACACGTCAATCGCGGTAACACGGTGATAAGCTTCACTGGCCTACGTCCGGCAATCCCGCATCCCGACCGCTTACAACCTTGCTGTCAGTCTGTCAGAACACCCCCCTCTGGCCGTCTCGCCCTTTCCCCACTCACTGAAGACGTTGGCAAGCCCCACTTTGTATCCGGACAGTGATGACCCGATCTCCTTGAGTATCTGCACGTGCAGCTTGGGGGCATGGTCACCCAGACCCAGAGAGCCGCAGCTGTGGCCCCTGTGACTTAGCCGTCAAGGGAGTCTCGTCCCGCGGGTGTTGCCCGGGGTTGGAAGGCCGACCCCGTCCTCGAGAGGAGACCGCCGGAGCCAAGACTCAAGCCCCGACATCTAAGATAGTCTACACCATGTACCAGCAATAAATATAGGGCCCAGAGAGCGGCTGCAAGGCAGCACGGTGCTTACCCGGTCGGTCACCAAATGGCAGCCGCGCTTCATGGCTGGCATGCGAATTTCATGCTGGCTATACTTCATGCTGCAGGATCCAGGCCCAGAACTGCTGGTCGCGGAGCAAGTTGCAGACGCTGCACGCGCAGGCTCTACTAGGGCCCAAACCGCCAGTAGGGACAGCAAAATAATACTGCAGGCGGGTAACATGAGCAAATTAGGTAATTGATCGGGTTTATGGCCTCGGGTTTTGTGTGCATTGGGCATTACCGGTGAACTTTCGGTTGCCTGCCCGATTTTAGACTTCTATGTGCAGCTGCGCTCATAAGAGCTGCTTTGTATACGCGTACTTAAAAAATGGCCAGAGTCTACAGGTCGATAATCACAGGGCTGTCGCTTCTGCTAGGGCTCTGTGTCGTTTGCTCGGTTCTCCTTCTTGAGCCCAAGCCGTTCCTGCACCGGTGGCTTCCTAGTATCTCCCATGGCCGGGGCGGCTGCCCGCTGGCATCGAGCGAGAAAGCATTCAGGAGCGACTCTCATTTGTTGGGGCGCCTCTTCAGCGGCCCCGGCCTGATTCAGCTCACCGGTGCGAAATGGGTATCCAGCAATGCACAGCTTCTTCAGTCTCGGAGTCTCGCTCGCTGAACCGCGCTCAACCGTCGCTGACGCGTCACTACCGTTCCCCCTCTCGGGTCGCTGTCTCTCTCTCCTCTCGCTATCGCTGCCTCCCCACGCAGAGGGTCGCGAGAGCTACGAAGAGGTCCTGACCCAGCTGCCGCAGTACCGGGCGCTGGTGGTCGTCACCGCCGGCCGCGGCACTCCCACACGGTGAGCGCTGCCCTCATGTCGTGCTACTCTTGCTCCCAGCCCCCCAGCCTGTCGAGGCGAGCTTGCCCCCACGCCCAAGATCGCGCCGCTCCGGAGCCCCTGACCGTTGCATCTTCAACCCCTTCCCAAACACTTACAATTATGGTACTCCCGATCCACTCCAACAGCTCAACGCAATGTGTCCCCTGCTGTGCCCCCCTCATCCGCGCACTGCCCGCAGTCGCGCCGAGGCCCAGCCCTACATCTCCCTAGCCGCCACCCCCACTAGCCCCAGCACTAGCCCGCTGGCGGCGCTGGCGCTGCCGCTACGGCTCATGAACACGGGCGCTGCGGCCGTGGAGGCGGCGCTGGGCCGGCGCCTGTACCCCATCACCTTGGACACGTTCACACGCCCGGCAGGCGCCGCAGGTAGGCGGCGTGTGTTGGGAAACACGAGATAGGGGACACGCGGACTGTGCGACATACAATGCGTGAGTGGTCCCGGGGCGGCGTGTGTGTGTGTGTGTGTGTGTGTGTTTGTGTGTGTTGTGTTGTGTTGTGTTGCGTTGTGTTGAGGTGTGTCAAGTTGTGTTGCGTCGCGTTGTGTGTTGTGGGTGTGGGGGGGTTAACGTTGTGGGGGGGGGGGGGAGGTGCAGACGGCCGCGGCGTCACGGCACGCGTGCCGCCGTCATTGCTCCTTGTGTCAGTTATTGTCAGCTTTTTCCGGGAAACCCTGTTTCCGTGTTACGGGATGCTGTGGCTGGGTGGTGGCTGCTGTGGCTGAGAGTCCCTCCCGGTCCCCCTCGGGCAGTGCTGTGACGTGCTCCTGCATTGCGCCCAGCCCGGCACCCACCTTTTGACTTTCCCCTCTTCACAAGTCTGGGACTGGACGCGGCAACCCCGAGGCACTCAGTGGCTATCGTCAACAGTGACCCCCCAACCCAGCTCTTAAGGGAATGGTGGATTGAATGGTGGATTGCAAGCAACCCGCCCTCCACTCAGCCCCCCCCCCGGGCTGCTGCTCGTGCCCCGCAGGCCCCTACGCCGTATACGACGTCTCCGCCGGCCGCCTACTCCTGGACGCTGGCATGGCTGCGGCCGTGTGGGGAGGCGGCAGTAGCAGCGTCATCAGCGGCACCAGCGGCACCAGCGGCAGTAGCAGCACGCTGCCCCAGACAGCCTTCCTGACAGAGCAGCTCGCCAGCCGCGTGTTCGGGCAGCTGGCGGCTGACGTGGCGCCGCGCGCCAACGCCGCTACTGCCGCTGCTACTGCCGGTGCGTCTGCTACAGCCGCCACTGGAGGTGCTACTGCCGGCGGCGCTGATGGCAGCCGTCAGCCGCGGCGCCGGCTGTCGCAGGCGGCGGCTGGTGTTGGGGTTGATGTTGTTGGCGATGGCGATGGCGGCTTCTTGCTGAGCGAGCGAAACGGAGACGAGGATGTGGAGGAGGAGGAGCGCGAGGCAGCGGCCTATGCGGGCGTGGCAGAGCCGGAGTTGGGGGCCGCGGCGGGGCAGGCGGCGGGGCAGGGACAGGGACAGGGACAGGGGGCCGCGCACGCGCAGCTGCTGGGGGAGGGGGAGGAGGAGGGCGAGGAGGAGGGGGGTGCGCAGCAGCGCGCCTTTGAGGAACTGGATGATGGTGACGTGGCGGCGCAGGAATCCGCCGCCGCCGCTGCGGCTACTGCCATGCAGCAGCGGCAGCACGTGGCCCACAAGGTCGACACGTACGTGGGGCAGAAACAGCGCCGCCCGGATGCTACTGCCGATCCTGCTGCTACTGCTGGTGGTGCTGGTGCTACTGCCGGCGAGAGCGCTGCCAACGCCGCCGATGATGCTGTTGAGACGGCCGAGGCTGAGGCAGAGGCCGCCGACGCCAACAGCGTTGATGACCGCTTCACAGGCCGCCAAAGCGCCCGCCTTGGCGCCACCGACGCCGTGGTTGAGGACGCCGAGGAGGAGCAGCAGCAGCAGTGGGACGCCGCGGAGGGCGGCGTAAGCGGCGGCGCCGGCACCGGCGCGTCCGCGGCGGCGGCAGCCGCCGCCGCGGCGGTGGCAGCGGCTGTGGCGGCGGCGCTGCCGGCGGCTTTCTCTGCGGCACCGCCGCTGTGGTTCTGTGTGCTGTGCCCCTCAGTGCTGGGCCTGGTGGCTCCTTTGGCCATCAACATGATCCTCAACCAGGTGCGCGATTGGCGTGGTTATGTGTGTTGGGTGTATATGTTCCAATGGCCGTGTGTCACGTACGGTACGTGGGCACACGCGTATGTCCTTTCCTCCTCCTACACACACCCCCCCCCCCCCCCCACACACACACACACACACACACACACACATAACCGGCGTAGGTATTTGTCCGTAACTGCGCACGCGTGTTTGGCGGCTTTGTTCCATTTGTTTTGTGTTTAACACACACACACACACACACACACACTCACACACGCACACATGCACTCCTCCTGTTGCTCTGCCCACACAGGTGGCGGGCGCGCTGTGCACGCAGCTGCACCTGACGGACGACCAGTGCTTTGACGTGCTGCTGGGGGCGCTGGCGGCAGGCTTCGTGCTCAGTGAGTGGGGCTGGCTGGCTGCTTGGGTGGGTGGGCAAGTTGCTCGGCGGGGGCGGGGGCGGGGCCTGGGGCCTGGGGCCTGGGGGCCTGGGGCTGGCGGCTTGGGGCTGTGATGGGGCTGCAGCAACGCGGCACGCGATCCCCATCCGGGATCATCTCCCAAACGCCTTGACTCGCGCTCTCACGCCGCAGGCCTGGCGTCTGCCATCCCCATCTTCTTCGTGTGCCGCTTGCCCGAGTGTGCCAACCGCAACGTCACAGCGGCGCTTCGGGCGCTGCGCGGCGCCGTGCCGCTGTGAGCGGCTGAACTAACAGCAGGCATGGGGTCACGTGGGAAACTAGCAGCAGGCGTGGGGTCACGTGGGAAACATGAACGCAAACGTGGCGGGTGGGCCTGTGCCCCTGTTGACTGGTGTCATATGTGTTGCATTAGTGGCGTTCACGGTATCGTGATGTATTACAATGCATATGTGCGATTGTAAAAGTTGTGATGGTTTGGGACACGCCATGGGCAGTTGTGCGCCTCCCCTGGGTGATTGTGCGGGCCGTAGAGGCGTTTGGCAAATCCGCACCCCCGTGCGTGGTGATGGCAGTTAGCAGGCAAAATGTAGCTGCGTGCGTGTGTACAGTAGATTGTGTGTACGTGTCCCGTATGTTAGGTGCAGGGATTGTTGGTTGGTAGCTTGACATCAGCTGGGACTGAAAGACCCGCTCCCTACATGTAACATATGTATAGAGAGGCTCTGTGCCTGTGTCACTGTGACCGCTTCCCTCCGTGCCACGGCCGCCGTTGCATGAGGGGCTATATATGAGAGGCAGGTGCTGCTGCAGCTGCTGCTGCATGCTGCTTGGCTCTAGGCTAGCTGTGAGGAACAGCCGTTTTCGGCGGCCTTGCGGAACGACGTAAGAGGCAGCAGGCATGCCGGTAGGCAATACATCTCCTTGGCGTGGAGACTACGTGTCGAGATCTCTTGACAAGAGTGGGTCCGTTTCAGGCTCACTCCGGTCACGCAGGCCTGGAATAGAGGGCTCGCCCGGCTAGGCTAAGCTGTTGGGGCGCATGGCCGTACGTAGCTCGGCTTCAGACGGGTGCTCATGCTGGCGCTCCTCCGTAGAATGGCCGGGGGGGAGGGGTAGCGGGGATCTGGGGATAGCGGATGGAATGGTACGGCGCAAGCCGGTCAAGGTCTTGTTATCTTGTAGCATTCTCCAACACCAACAACTACCGGTAGCTGCCTTGCGCGGCAGGAACGCGAGGGCGGGGCCAGTTTGGCACCCTGACTTTGCGGACAGAAGACCACATCGCCTTGCAAGCAACTCATATCTAAGGCGTTGCCTTGGTGTCAGCCTTGGAACAGCTGGGAAAAGGGCTGAGCCCTGGAGAGTCAAGGGAAGTGGTGCGGGGGGGGGGAGGGGTACCGTAGTTTCGACTGGGAAAGGCCCCATTTTCTAGAAAGGAAAAGCTTGGTGAGGAAATTCCAAATCCACTTTCAGTGTTTCAACCAGGGTAGTAACTTCGAAATTATGGGCCCTCAAAGTTCAGGGTCGGTTGTCGGGGTTGGGGGTTCCAAGGTTTCGTCACGCGGAGTGTGTGCGTGGTGTGCGGGACTCAAGATTTCATCTCCGTGCCCAGAACACCCCTCTCAACGCTCCGCCCAATAGCACAAGCACTAGCACACATGCGCAGGCACAATTTTGCAGAACGTTTGGCCTCTGGAAAGCGGCCGGCCACATCTGGCCACATCGGCACCGTAGTTGCGTACAAGCGTGAGCGTCGCCTACTGATGTCATGGATACTACATGAAATGATGCTAAACTGTAGCGGCCAGGGCTTGGTGTGGGTCCTGGCGACAAGACTGCCGCCGGCCGTAAAAGCTGGCGACCGTGTCAAATCAATCCCGGGATGCTTCACATAATCCTGGGAGGAACTCGACCAATCTCCTTCGGCACACAAAACCCGAACATCATATGGACGAACGCAATTGTAAGCTTAAGAGCACGCCCCGGTAATCCGATAAAAGGGTCGATGGTCGGCCTTGGGCTCATGGACGTGTGTGGCATGGCCGCCAGTCAAGATGTTCGGCACCAGCAGGCGCCGGGTACAGCACGAATGACAAGAGGCGGGCCCTCCTCCCAATTCCAAGCCTGTGCCGCCCGCCAACCCCGCTTGCCTCCTCATGCTCATAAGCTCGTTCCTCTACAGTCACAGGGTGGTACTGGCCAGGCCCTCCCCTGGTGTCGGCGTCGTCCTCTGTTCCACACACTCCCACTCCGACCCGCGCCCCGCATGCCAGCACGTGTCCGCACTCCTCCGCCCAGAAGCCCCAGGCGGCCGCCGCTCGTCCCGCCGACGTCTTCATTCCCGCAGTATCGTGCCCACGCACTGGCTGTCGCATGGCCGTGCGTGTGTTGTGTGGCCGCGTGTCGCGCGCGCTTCAATCCCACCTCAGCTTGAAACCCAGCCATATTTCGATGGCGCAGCGCCCCCACATATTCACACGAATGCACACGCATCCACACACACGTACATATACACAACACATGTCGGGTCTCGTTTCTATTTCGTTGATTGTGCAACCCAACAAACACATCGCCATCAACGCCAAATGAACACGACGCCTGTCTGGCTAGATGTCGCGAACACAACCGAGCCGCGCCGCGCCCTCACAACGGCGGCGCCGCCGCCGCGCCGCCCAGCCAGCCCGCCGCCGCCCTGCGCACCGCCCACCACGCCTCCTCCAGCCCAAAGTGCAGCGGCCGTGCCCAGCCCGCGTACGGCAGCAGCCCCAGCAGCAGCGGCAGCACCACCGCCTCGCCAGCCAGCGCCGCCACGCCCAGCCACCCCACGCCCCCTTCCCCTCCCTCCCTTCCCTTCCCATCCCCACCTCCCCCACCCCTTCCTCCTCCTCCACCCGCACCGCCGCCGCCGCCGCCCAGCCGCCACGCGTGCAGCGCCATGCCCGCGGCGCACCAGCCCCACCAGCCCGCCAGCCACACCGTCCACAGGCCGCCCAGCGCCGTCACCACGTGAGCCCCCACGGCGCCCCACACCGCCCCCAGCAGCAGCGGCACATCCAGAGCCCAGCTGGTCCGAAGGTCCACGGCCAGCGTGCGGCGCAGCAGCGGCAGTACGACGTAGGCCAGCGCCGCCAGCCCCACCGAGTACAGGCCTGCATGGTGGGGGAGGGGTGAAGGGTGTGGGAGGGATGAGTAAAATGTGTGGGAAGGAGGGAAGCGTGTGGGAAGGGGTGAAGTGAGTTTATGAGGGGTGAAGTGTGTTTGCGGGAGGACGTTGCAGTGGGAGGACGTGTGGGTGAAGGTGGTGGATACGGGTATGGGCGCCGAGCCCGACACCAGAGTTGGGGTGGGCGTCGGATGGGGAGTGGGTCGTCGGGCGGGCGGTCAGGTGGGTGGGGGGGCGGCAATGCGTGCGGTAGACCCGCATGCGCGCGTGTGCGGCATGTGCGTGCGTGACTGGCACTCAGTCCTTCGTCTTTTGAACCCTGCGCTTTGCTTAGTCTGGTTTAGCATGGTCTGGTGATATACAACCCATTTACAACATTGACCCAACCCAAGACACTCACATCCGCCACACCCACCCCACCTAGCTCATGGCAGTAGCACAGCGCCTGCCGCAGCCACGCCGGCCCCCACCCCGCGCCGCCAGCAAGCCAGCCGCGCGTCGCCGCCGCCGCCGCCCCTCCGCTGCCGCCACCGCCCATCGCCGCCGCCGCGGCGCTGGCGGCGGCGTCAGCCGCCACCGCGGCGGCGCCGCCGGCGCCGCCCCTGGCGAGGGTCGCGGCTGCAGAGGCGAGCTTGGATGCCTTGAATATGGTGGCTCGAACGCGGCCCCAGGCGCCCGCGGCGAGTGGCATGCTGCTGGCGGCGGCGGCGGCGCCGCCGCCACTGCTGGCGGCGCTGCGAGCCGCCGCCGCCGCAGCCGCGGCGAGCCGCTCCGCCGCCGGCCGTACGGAGCAGCGGCTGCAGTGTCGGGGCCGGGGAGCAACGAAAGGAGGAAACGGGGGTTTGCAGGGGTGCCTCCCGTGGTTCATGGATGTCGTGTATGCGCATGCAGCGCGACCGACATGCTTGCAAAGCAGCAGTCGCGCGATAGAGCGCATGCGTGGATGTGAGTGACACCTGTCAGATGTCCGTGCCACTGCCACCATACCCAGAGCCGCCGACACCCCCAAGCGTTCATGACCTCACCACCGCCTCTGTACCCTTCAAAACCATCACCCTCACCCACCACCACCCTCGCGCCCACCACCTACGCACCCCACCACCCTCGCCCCCACCACCCTCGCACCCCACCACCCACGCACCCGACCACCCACGCACCCGACCACCTCGTGCACGCGGCCCCAGCGCAAGGAGCCCCCCGCCAGGGCTGCCCACATGACCACCATGCCTCGCTGGGGGTGGGAGTGGGGGTGGGAGACAGGCACACGTGGGGTTTGTGGTGGCGGAATGGGCGGGGAGTTTCAGGCACTCACGACGGCGCCCACGACTGTGCCTTCCCCGCGACAACGCAGCGCAAAAGAACTCAACACCTGCCCCCCCCCACACACAACACACACACACACGTTCGTTTCGAATTTCTTAACACACACGCCACGCACCTGCATGGCCGCCGCCGCCATCCCCCTCTGCGCCGCCAAGTCCGCGGCCGCCTGCCGCCGCCGCAGCAGGCCGCTGTTCTCGCGCACGCCGCCCGTCAGCTCCGCCACCGCCGCCGCCGCCTCGCTGACGGCGCTGCGCACCTCGGTCATATGCCTGTGTGCATGGAGGTGAGGAGGCGGTGATGAGGAGGTGGTGGAGGAGGCGGTGCAGGAGGTGGTGAGGTGGTGAGGAGGCGGTGGTGGAGGAGGTGGTGAGGAGGCGGTGAAGGAGGTGGAGGAGGGAGGTGGTGGGGTTTAGGTAAAGCAGGAGTGAGGTGGTTTCCGCAGTTGTGGCACGCACGACACACGGGGGCTGGCGGCACACGAGTGCGCAGGGGCCGGCCATGTCACCACCAAGCCACACAGAAGTACACAAACCCTGGCGCAGTCCCACGGTGCGGGGCCCTGCATCTATGCACACTGGAACCACAACTGTGGACAGACTCGCCGTCTCGCCCCCAGCCGTGCTGCTGCACACCGTTCTCGACAATCGACAGAAACACACACCGTGTGTGCACTGGCGTTGCCGCCAGCCCCACCTACCTGCCGAAGGACTCCACCGCCGCCGCCATCACCAGAGCCGACGTGTCCGCCGGCCACGCGCGCTGCGCGCCGCCGCCGCCGCCAACCACCATTGCGCCGCCGCAACCGCCGCCGCCGTACGGATGAGGCGGCTGGCTGACCAGCTGGCCGCCGTACGGGCTGGCGCAGGCCACCAGCATGCCGTTGAAACCGTTACCGTTACCGTTGATACAACCGCTGTTGGTACCGTTACCGTTGCCAGACAGCACGATGTCGTACGGCCCAGGCGGTTTGCACCCTGGCCCCGGCGACGTCATCTCCTGCTGCTGCTGCTGCCGCCGCCGCAACAGGGCTGCTGCCGCCGCCGCCAGCGCATCTCGCTCCCCCGGCGGCGCCGCCGCCTCCTCCGTCTGTCGGGCCAAAGCGTCCAGCAATACCGCCGCCGCCGCAAGCACCTCTGGCTGCCCAGCCGCCGCCGCAGCCGCCACCGCTGTTGGCGCCGCCAGCGGCGTGTCCTGTGGCGGCGGCGGCGGCGCCGCCGCCGCCAGGCCCGCCGTACCTGGCAGCTGGTAGCGCATTGGTGCGGCTGCGGACGCTGGGGCGGGCGGCGCCGGAATTTCCTCCACCTCCTCCGCCGCCGCCGTACCCTCCGCCACCTCCTTTCCTTCCTGCTGTGCATGCCGCCGTCGTCCGCCCGCTCCACTCGCGCCCTGGGGGCCCGCTGGAGACAGCGCCCGCGCGGCCGCCGCCGCCGCCGCCTCCTGCCTGCCGTCGCCCGCCGCCGCCGCCGCCGCCGCCAGCGGCACCGGATCCTCGCCGGCGCCCCCGAACAGCGCCTTGACGTCGCCGGCCGACGTGGACGGCTGCGGCCCGTGCTGCTTCCTCCCAACCATCTCCGCGGTGCCGGGAGAGCAGCACGGGTCCTGTCCCTGTCCCTGTCCCTGATCACGCAGCACTGCCGCCTCCGGCGCAGATGATGCCAGCGGCTGCGCCGCTGCTGCTACTGCCGCAGCTGTTCCTGTTGCTACGGCCGCGGCAGTAGCACGCTGGCGGCTACTACGGCGGCTTCCCCAGGCCGCCCCCAGCAGGAACCCCACCGCGAGGCCAACCGCCGCCGCCGCCGCCGCCGCCAGCACCAGCACCGGGCTCCCGGCCGCGTGCCCGCCCACTGCCGCCTCCACCGCGGCCGCCGCTGCGTCGGGAGCCACTGCCGCCGCATCTCCAGGCGACTGCACGGCGGCGGCTCCCAGCCCTAGGGCTGCTGCGTGCCGTGCTTCCGTCGGGCTTGCCACCGGCGCCGCCGCCGCCGCCGTTGCAGCTGCATTTTCGTTTGCATGTGCCGCCGCATCTGCACCTGCACCTGCGGACGCCGGCGGCCACAGCAGTCCTGCCATGTGTCTGAGGCGCCCCGACACGATGTCAGTGTGCAGGGCCCGCAGGTTCGCACGCAGCAGCTGCCGCATGCCTTCAAAGCCCCCGCTGCCGCCACCCCCGCCGCCGCCACCGCCGCCACCGCCGCAACCGCCGCCGCCACCTGGAGACGCCTGCAATGGGGGCGCCAGGCTGTGGGCCTGCGGCCCGGCCGCCGCCACAGCCGCAGCCGCCGCCACCTCAGCAGCAACAGCAGCAGCAACAGTAGCAACTAGCTCATGTTCCGCCGCCACGCCAGCGGCAGCGGCCTCGTGCGCCGCAGCCGCCACGCCAGCGGCGGCTGGCGGCGGCGGGCTGCCGGCGCTCTGCGGTGTACTGGCGGCCCGCTGCTGCTGCTGCTGCTGCTGCAGATGCGGCGCGCGCCTGCCACCGCCGCCGCCTGTGCCGCGCACCGCCGCCGCGACCGCCTTGGCGATGGCGGCTCGCTCGAGCTCCTGGGCGTCAGGACCCAGCGCCGACTCCAGCCGGCCGGCTAGCCCCGAGCCACCAGCGTGGTCTGCGGCGGCGGCGGCGGCGGCCCCGGCGGCGGCGGCGGGCGCAGAACCCGGGAGTGCGTTCGCAACTGCCGCCGCCTGGGCAGCCATGGCAGCGGTAGTGGACGCAGAAGCGGCGGCGGCTGCACCGGCGGCGGAAGCGTGGGATGCTGTTGCGGCCGCGGCGGCGGCGGCAGTGGCGGCAGCGGCGGAGTCTGCCGCCGCCAGCTGTCTGAGCCAGTCCCAGGAGCGGGTGCCGCCGCCACGGCCGCCGGCAGTGGCAGTGACGCCGCCGCCACCGCCACTGACGCCGCCGCCACCGTCACTGACGCCGCCGCCACCGTCACTGACGCCGGCGGCGCCATCACTGACGGCGGCGGCGCCGTCACTGACGACGCCGGCGCCGATGCCAACCGCCGACTCCACCAGCACGTCACCAGCAGCAGCGGCATCTGCGCTATAGGGTTCTAACATTTCAAAGTGCGTCTGGTTGTCCATACATTCTCCAAGAGCTGCTGCAGCAGTGGCAGCGGCGGATTTGTCGGGCGCGACCCGCTCCTCTGCCGGTGTCCCGGACAGGCAAGCGCTAGCGCCGGCTTCCCAAGCGTCGCCAGGGCTGCAAGACCCCTCGGCGTGCACCTCGCCAACGTCGCTGCCTTCGACGATTGGCTCAGCTGCGAGCTCGTGTGGCCGCAGCAGCACTAGCACTAGCGCGAGAAGAGCAACCGACGAGCCTAGCGAGGCCCGACAGCGTCGCGCCATTTTTACTGGGCTGGTAAGCGCTGTTGCTCCACTACAGTATCGGCATTAGGATGTAACGTGAGTGACAGCGGCGACCCCTCTGAGCTATTGCTGTAGTCAACGCGACACTTTCTTCCCGAATTTTGCAAACTCTCTGTTTCTATCCTGCCTCTTGTATTCAGATTGCTGTAATACTCTATTTCAGATGTGGGAGCAAAGGAAGGAGTGCAGAGGCGCAGAGCCGACTGAGGGTGAAATCAGAAGTCCATGCAGCTTTTGCAAACATTGAGCAGTCATGATGTTCCAACTGGACCATACAGCGCTAATATTGCGTTGTGTCATCACTGACCGCCCACTTCTCCGGCTTGGCAAATTTGCATGCACGTCTGAGCTCCACACCTAGCTTATCTTCAACATGGCTAGCATGACATTTCGATCACCGACAGCCTCGCTGCATAGCAGAGCATCGACGCCGGGGTTGCAGCCGGTGCTTGTCTCTTGTCCACTCGCGCATCCGCGCTCGCGTGCGGCGCCTTACCAGCCAGCGGATGGACCCACTTGCAGCTCTCGCAGTGTGGCGTGTCAAGGCTTTCTAGGAGGACTCTTCGGCGGGTGAGCAACGGCATTGGGGCCAGAACGCCTTGCCTTTCTGCTGACCATCAGGGCATCAGCACGCATCGACCACCGTCCCCCGCACTGATAACTCTTGAGCAGGAAAAGCAGCACCGCGGCCACCAAGCAACCAGCAAAGCCCTCGTTGGAAGACAACCTCGGACCGGAAGTGGTGAGGACAGGGGGCTGGAGTTGGGGGCGTGGGAGACAGGAACTGGGATACCGGTGAAACCTCGCGGCACACACACTCGGCCGCCCCCTCCCTCGGGGCCACCGGACCGGCAGCCTGCGGCGTGCCAGCCGCCGCGACCGTGCACCCCTCAAGGCAGGCAGGCACCCCCCGCCGTTGCATTGGGTTCGATTTGGTTTGGGCTTCTGCACCCCCTCCTCCATTCTTCCTCTCCCCCTTCAAAACTCCCAACCGACCCCACGTACACACGTGCCACGGCCACCAAGCACAGGGTTCCGATCCTTTCTCCTTCTGCTTTCTAAGCCTCCCCTCCCACCTACACTCACATCCCTTCCCCTCCGCTCTTTTGCATTGAGTTCAGCCTAGTTTGCGCTGCATCTACAATTCCCCCTCCCTCCCGCCACATCGCCGCCTGCCTCCGCCCCCCCCCGCTCCTGGCTACGCCTTCACTTCGTTAATAACTATGAATGTAACCCCACACCCCCACCCAAGATGGTCTACCGTCTACCACTTCCTTAACTAGTCATGAATGTAGCCCCACCTGGCTCCGCCCTCCTTGGCTACGCCTTCACTTCGTTAACTAGTCATGAATGCAACCCCACCACCCCCACTCCCACCTCCACCACCCCCACCAGGACGAGTTGCTGCTGCTGGAGAGCGGGCAGCCGGACGGCAGCAAGGCGGAGATCATCTACCGCAACGGCGGCCCCGTGGCGGCGGCGGACCTGGAGCAGCTGTGCACCAAGGTGGGGAGGAGGGAGGAGAGATGGGGGAGGAGAGGTGGGGAGGAGGGGTGGGCGAG
>NC_057020.1:5789895-5842395 GCF_000002595.2 Chlamydomonas reinhardtii
CGGGGGCGGTGCACGGGCGGTTGAAGCCTGGGGGCCGGGAGGGGGGCCCAGGTCATGTTGCAAGGACTTCGCCGATACAGGGCACGAACGGCAGACTGTGGTGTCGGCTTGTGGGGCCGCGGCTGTGGGCCCATGCGCCGGTGCTTGGTGCTGGGTGCTGCTGCTGTGCCGGGGCTCGGTGGGCGTGCGGCGGGTCACACGCGGCGCTGTGCAAGCAACCCCTCGCCTCACGCGCCTCACGCACCGCACCTGACAGGTGGTGGACTTCTACAAGCAGATGGGCTTCGAGGCAGACCCCGAGGGCATCAAGGGCATGTTCTGGTACCCGCGCTTCTAGGGAGCAGGAGGAGGAGGCGGCGAGGAGGAGGCGGCGAGGAGGCGGCGAGGAGGAGGGCGAGGGCGACTGGGCGGGCGACTGGGAGGGCGGCAGGGCGACAGCAGTCATCACCGCTACTTGCTGGAGCAGCAGGCGGGCAGGCAGCCAGGGGGGCAGGCAGCCGGCGGGCAGGCAGCCAGGGGGGCAGGCAGCCAGGGGGGCAGGCAGCCAGGGGGGCAGGCGGGTGGACACACACACACACGCGCGCCGTACGGTGTCGGAGGGAGAGTCCCCCGGGGGCACACGGGTGTCAGGGGCCCGGAGGTGCCTGGCACTGGAGCAGTCGGGGCTTGCACAGGGGTGCGGCTGGGGGGGGGCGGGGGGGGGGGAAGCGGTGGGGGTGCGGGGGGGGGGAGCGGTGGGGGCAGCGCGGCCGGCGTGAGCTTAGCGTGGCGACTGGGTTTTGGGTGGCGGCGCAGAGGACGCCTAGGGGTTGGGGTGGGGCGGCCTTGCAGGGCCAACAGCCGCTGGGCACGCGTGGCCCTCAACCGAGGCTCTGCCCGATCGAAGAATGACGTAGAACGGGCGGGTTGAGCGCCAAAAGATTTTGTGGTCAGGAGGGGAGCGCGAGTAACAAAAGAGGCGTTTGCGACCGCATCCGGCGCGGTGTGCGGAGCGCGTCTGTTTGTGTGTTGGGGTGTCGTGTTGTGGAGGTGTGCAACATGTGGAGGTGCAAGGCTTCAACGGGTTTAAGCGTTGTGCCTGAGTTTCACAGCATGGCTGTGGTGTTGATGTGATGGACTTATGGTTCTTTATTGCCGTGCCGTCGTGGAGCGTGTAGCCGTTGGGGTCGACGCGAGCCGATGCTGCTGCCGCTGTTGGTGCCGCCGGCAGGTTTTCGCGGCTGAAAGCATTGGCATGCGCTAGACTGTTAGCAGGCAAACAGGTGATAGCATGGGCGTCAGTGGCAAGGGCACCAGCGTGAGGGCCGGACCGTAGGCGTGCGTGCAGTGTGGGATGCGCTGGCGCCGAGATGTTGGTCGGGAGAGCAGAAGCAATGAAGCATTGACAGAGACTTATGCGTCTGCATGCTTGGCCATTGCTTATGGGACGCGAAGCAGACCTGGACAGTGGACACCGTCGCGGTGCCCTGGTGGCGCAAGGCGGCGGGGAGGCGGCGGGCGGGGGCGGGGGAGGGGGGGCGAGGTGGGGCGGCAGCATCATGGGCGTGAAATTGATGTATGGCTGGTCGCACGCCAAGCAAGCCCCAATTTTACATGCATCTTCACAAACTATAGCTTACGATAACGCCATACGATTTACCCCTAGACTGCTAGCCACGCCCTGCTTCGTCCACTTTCTTTTATTCAAACAGCGTGCCCCTGGTTATTTTAGGCTCCAGTAGCTTATGAAATGTCTGACGATAGCGATGTTTCATTGCCAAGGAGTAAGCGTTTTCGGCACCAGCCCGCAAACTTTGGCGACTGTAGTCAGCTTGACTGTGCCTCGTTGCCCAACCCGCAGCTACCTTACAAAAAATGATCAAGGACTTACTTCCACCGGACATGCGCTGCGCTAATGACACGGTGGAGATGGTCATTGCGTGCTGCACCGGTGCGTCCATCTTCGCTCTTTGAGGCTTACACAGAATGTATGTACAAATCACTCGCTTGCTGTCCCAAACTTGTCCCGACCATGCACCACACGACCCTTCGGAAGCTCCCCCCCTTTCCCCAAACCCCTCCCTTTCCCTTTCCCTCTCCCGCTCGCCCGCCCATCCCTGCTCCCCTCCCTCCCTCGCCAGAGTTCATCCAGCTTCTGTCCAGCGAGTCTAATGAGGTGGCGACGCGGGAGGGCCGCTCCATCATCCACCCTGACCACGTCATGCGCGCGCTCACGGAGCTGGGCTTCCAGGAGTTTGTGGGCGAGGTGAACGCAGCGCTGCACACCTTCAAGGAAGAGACCAAGAGTGAGAGGGCCTAGAGGCGGAGGCGGAGGGGGAGAGGGAGAGGGACAAAGGGAGAGTAAGAAGATCAAGGACAGGAGAGGAGGGCTACCGAGGTTCTGGGAGGAGGCTTGCGGGGGGTTTGAGCTACGGCACGAGCCGTACGTCGGGCACACAGGCGAAATCAGCAGAGGCGGAGGGGGGTGTCAGGATGGCTGCGTGCTGTGCCGCATGTCACACGCGTGTGAGCCTGTGTCCGTGGACCCGTGGAGCCGGTGTCCGTCACCCGTGTCAGCGCCGACCTCCGACCGCTGCCTCTGCCCTCTGACCGCTGCCTCTGCCCCTGCCCTCCCCGGCACCTGCAGCGGCGCACTCGCGGAAGGCCGACCTGAGGAAGACGGGCGCCGAGCAGGCGGGGCTCACGGAGGAGGAGCAGGTGCGGGACCACCAATGTGTGCGTCTGCGACGTGTTTACAAAGGCGCACACACGCACACATACGCGCACACGCGCGCGCGCACACACACAAACACACATACACACACTCTGGTCGTTGAGCGAACTTTTGTTTCGTTTCTTAAACACGCAAGAGTCAGGTGCTGGCGTGTGCGCGGATGTACGGGCGGGCGTGGGCATTGGCGCGTTTCGGCGTGTGGCGGTTGGCGCGGTTGGCTTACGAGGTGGCGTGTGTCTTGGGATGTGCCCGTTACACAGTGCACACCCGCGCTTTTCATCCTCAAACCCACACGCCTGTTTCCTTCCTTATGTTTCCTTGCGTGCTCCTTTTTTACCCCGGCTTCCCCTTGTCAAACCGTCTTCCGGAAGTGCCTTTTCTGAACCGCCCGTACAATACCGCCCGCCCGCAGATCGCTCTACAACAGCAGATGTTTGCAGCGGCACGTGCGCAGTCCATGACCACGAGTGAGGTCGCCGCCTCCATGACCGCCTCCTACGACCGAATGGCAATGGCGGCGGCGGCGGCAGCGGCGGCGGCGGGGGGCGGCGGAGGCGCCGGCGGCGCGGCGGGGCAAGCGCCAGGGATAGCGCCAGGCCTTGCGGCGCCGATGCCGCCGTTGCAGGGGCAGGTGCCGCTGCCGGATGCGGCGCCGCCAGCTGAGCAGTAGCGTGGTATACGCATGCAGTTCAGGTCATGTTGGCCTGAGTGCGTGGGGAAAGTGTGTCCTGCGATGCTCGAGTACCGTATAAGACAGCATGATATCCAGACGTTGACCGGAAGTACTGACAGGTCCTAACAGACCTGGTAGGCCGTGCTTGTTATGACAGACACGTACAGACACGTACACGAATGTAGGTGCAGCAAGGCGTGCAGAAACGCAGGCAGGTGTTTATGTAGCAGGGATGCCGGTAAAAGGACTTGGTGACTAGTCAGGGACCGCTTGCGGAGTCATCGTGGGATTGTGTATGTAGGGGGTTACCCGCCACACGGCCACAGTCAGCGTGGTGGACACATAGAAGGACGTGGGAGCGGGAGGGGGGCAAGATTGCAAGGATTTGGAGTGGGAAGGCGTTGATGAGAATGGGGGGGAGGCAGGAGCAGACGGGCATCCTACACCGTGGGCTGAACATGCCGCTGCGTGCAGCAACGTGCAGGTGCAGCGGGTGCAGCTGGATGGTAGACAGGTGGAGCGGTAAGAGCGCCGCGCGTTGCTCCAGGCAGGAAGGAGCGAGGAACACCCAAGCACTCGGCATGCGGATATTACACGGCGGCGAGATGTATTAGTGTAATGGCAGCACTTTATTTGTGCATTGCATCCGTGTAAGATGTGCAAAGTGCACCATCCAAGGTGGCTGGTGTACAAGACGGCATACATTCTCTGGTGTCGGGGTGAGGCCGCGTTCCGGGCTAACCTGCCTGCTACTACGGCGCTGTGCTCGTGCTGTCCTCGTGCATGCCGCGGCCCCTCATACATCAGACTACCCCGAGTTTGCATGGCGCACCGGCCATTCACTTGTCCTGTTGGGCGTGCCCGCATTGCAACCCTCCCAATTCTCAATGCCCGAGTGCCCGCCTGCGCCCTCGGGCAAATGCCACATGCCGTAACCCGTGCGTAATCCGCCATGACCTTGATGGCCCAAGGTTGGCAAGCTTGCCTTGACATTGCAATATAAATATTGGGGTCTGGGGAATACGCTGCGCACTTCGGGAATACGCCAGCCTGCCCCTTACCCTGTCGCATCGCAGCAAGCTTGCCACGTGGTCAACAGTACCCAGTCGCGTCCACCTATCAATTATTTCATCAGTACACCTTCCTTATACAACAAGTTCGCAGGGCTTGCATCTTCGGGGAGCAGCAAGACACGCACGGCCCCAAATGAAGGCCCTTCGACGAGAAAGATTGGGCGTTTCAGGGGGTGCATTCTCGCCGCGTGGGGCTGCATACGGTCCCCACATCTCGCCAACTGCACCTTTCCGGGGGCTTTCGTTCGGAGAGCGGAGCCCCCCCCCCCAACTCTACAACTAGGCATTTGGGGGCCCCTGGATGCCGTGCGCGGTCGTCGGTCGGCAGCGAGCGGTTGGTGGCGGCCCACCGTACCCCTGGAAGATGCAAGCCGGGCCGCCAGTGTGCCGCGCAACGCCGCAAGCTCCGGCAGCCCCGCGTTCGGAGAGGCGACGTGCGGCAGACTGGGTGTGGGGCATTGGGGCCGTGCGGGGATTTATACCGAAGTCAGGGTAGTGCGATGTACGCTTTTATTGACGAGTGTTGCGGAACTAATGCGTACGTAGACCAGAGCATGTTGCGTTGCTAATGCCTTTCCAACTGCTCGGCACAGCATATGCGCGGGGGGCGGCGGGGGCGGGGGATGGGGTGCGTGGGACGCGGATGAGACGGCCTGCCGGTGGCCCGCTCGGTGCGGGCGCGGCGGCCGGCCGCTTAGGGCGTGGAGCAGATGCCGCGCCGCAGGCGGGCGCGGCGGCGAGGGCGGGGCCTGCCGCGGCGCGTCATTGCGCGGGCAACCGGCAACGCCTTGCCGCACACACCTCGCACTGCCATAGTGCCGATTAGTTTCCTAGACATACTCACTCATCATGTCGGCACTTCCAAAGCATGCACAGGCGTTCAGGGTTGTTCACACATTTCAACTCCATGTTTGGCAGCCGGCGGGCGTCTCTGACTCGTGCCTAGAGCCCCGATTTTGCCATAAGCGACAGCGCATAGCAAGTAGCGTTACGAAGGCAAGCAAGGGTCCAGCTGGCCGCAACGGCTTTTGTGATGTTGCCCCTGACCTTGTGACCTTGTGCGTGCCCTTCGCTGTTTACTGCTGCATGCCCCGAACCCACAGGCGCCTCTACAACATGGGCGTTGCGACCGCCGGGGCGAGGAGGTGAGAGTGCGAGCGAGCTGGCAACGAGCTATTGTTCCCCGTCGCAAAGCTTTATGGCTGTGAAGCTGCGGCGAACATGCGACCGGGTTGTGTTTTCCAAAAATTGTGTTTGCAACGGTTTAGGGGATGCGAACTTGCAGCAGCGATTGACACCCACGAACAGCAACCCACTCGCACACACGCGGACGCACCGACCCTTCCGCACCTCGTCACATCCGCCGACGCCCCTTGTGTGACTCCGCGTAGGAGCGCGACGAGGGACCCCGAGAGGACAAGGCGGCGCGCCAGCGCCGGAAGCTGATGGAGCAGCACGACATGGAGATGCAGAAGCTGGACGAAGAGCTAGCGGCAGTAGCGGCGGCGAGGAGACAGGCACTGAAGCGGAAGCACGCGGAAGACCTGAGGACGCTGGCTGAGCAGGAGGCGGGGAGAGGTTCCCAGGAGGTGGGGTTGATTAATCGAAGGCATCATATGTGGCGTTTGGGAGATCGTGGGAGGGCGAGTGCGTGCGTGCGGGGGGCACGCACGCACGCAGGATCTGCCGTATGTATGGCAGCGCGTTGGTTCGCTGCAGCCTTTTTGACGTCATTAGATGCACACACAGAACGCACACGCGTATCAGTCCGGGCAGTAGCTAGGGGCAAGGTCGGCGGCGGGGTCGGTTGGGCGCTATGTGAGGTGGGATGCCTGGGTAGATAGTTGGCGCCTTGAGCGGCGGGGTCCATTCAGAGCACTGCATGCGAACCGCAAGCTGCTCGGCGTGCGCACACCCACGTACACTGCTGCAGCTCAGCTCTTGCTATCTATGAGGTCCTTGTACTAGCACCCTGCAACTGGGTCACGGCCACCATGCGATGCACGTGCAGCCCAGCCGGCCACACCCAGTTGTTGCTGCTCAGCTGCTGTATCTGTTGACGTGCATTTTCACCGCCCTCGCTTCTGCTTGATCCTGTGCCTTCTTGCCTGCATTGAAATGCAGATGGTCCCAGCAGCAGCGGCAGAGATGGAGAACGCGGCGGCGGCGGAGGGGGAGGACATGGACGATGCAGGAGGCGTGCCGCCGGCAGCCGTGGTGGCGCCGGCCGCAGCTGTGGTGGCGCCGGCCGCAGCCGTGGTGGCTCCGGGCGCAGTGCGGGTTGGGGCCGCAGCAGGCCGGGTGGCTGTGGTGGCGGCTGTGCCGCCCGCGGCGGGACCGGGGGTGGCGGCGGCCGTGCCCGCCGCTATGCCCGGAGGCGGCGGCAACCCCGCCGCTGCTGTGCCATTGCTGCAGCAACAGGTGCAGGCGGAGGCGGCGGAGCAGGGGATGGAGGAGCCCCACCACCACCAGCACCACCAGCAACAGCAGCACCACCAGCAGCAGCAACAGCCGTCAGACTCGGCGGTGGAGCAACAGCTGCACCAGCCGTAGCCGCACGGCAGGCGCAGGCGTCCGTTAACTCAAATGACACGGCGTCAGGCAGCGGACACGCGTCCAACACGGCGCCGGCCGCTGTTGCCGCAGGCAAGTAGGAGGGGGACGGGGCCGCCGTGGAGGCTGCGCCGTGGGGCTGCCAGGTGGGCAGCAACAGCGGCAGCAGCAGTAGCGGGATGTCATGTGGAGCCAGGGCGGCGGCGGCTGTGAGCCGCAGGCAAGGCAAGGGCTGTATGGACCGGGCCCCTTGGCTCGAAACGATGCGACACAGCTGCAGATGCGGCCGCAGTTACTCCAGCTATGTTGTTTTTTAAGCAAGTGGATGTCGGCTTGGTAAGCTGCAAGCGTGCAATGCTGCCGCTGGCCCGACGTGGGTTTGCCTGCATCGAGGGCGTTGCTCTGTGCTGAGCGCTGCAAGAGTAGCAGCGCGCATCGATTGACTGACTGGCTAGACGAAGAGCCATTGAAAGGTTGCAAACTATTGGGGAGGCCGCGTGTGGGTTGAGGTCCAACAATCATTGGAGTCGGTGCGCTTCTGTTGTTGCGCTGCGTGTGCAACTGGTATAAGCTAGCTATGAGGCTCGCTCATGAAGGACGCATGTGGAGGCGATGCTGTTGCAGTACCGCTGCTGTGCCGCACGTGCCCATACCCCATCAATGCAGTGCAAGAATGTGATGCAGAACCATGGAGAGTCCTGCCGCATGCAAGCTCACTCCGCCTTCCGCTCTATGTACGCATTAGTTCCGCAACGCACGTCAATAATTAGCTTTCCTGTCAGGGCATTGACACAGGGATCTACGTACCACGCAAGAGCATACTCGCGCCTTCGCCATCAGGCACAGCCCTTCTTCAGAGGCATTCCGTTGTCGCAAACATCACGTTCTACGCGTGCGCCATATGCCAGTGCCGCCGCCACCTGTTTGCCCAGGGGCTGGGAGTATGCACGGATGCCACCACCGCGCTAGTTGCAGAGCCTGCCAGTAACAGATGTTGACGCGCGCGAGGGGTTTGGGGTCCAACCTTCATGTGCGGTTTTGCAGCCCGACGAAAAACAAGGAAACCCAAACTTTCCGGCATGGCCCACCGCACTTTGCTGCGCTAATGCACCGCTAGCCACCGCCCGCCACTGCCAGCACTGCCAAACCATCTGACCTCCCAAGCCTGACTGCCCGCCCGGTCAATAAGCCCACCACAGCCGCGCAATATGTCCAGGGGCACACTGGCAATTGTATTGCACAGCTTCGCTGGCCACCTCCTCAACCGTCCAAGGTGCGGATGAAGCTGCGAAGTAGCTGCAGTATTGCACCCCACACAGTACGGCAGGACGGCAATGGCGCTCGGGCTGCCCATCCCAACGCCACCCGGGCTGGGGGCCTCATCGTGGTCAGCCAGCAAGGCCACGACCGCCGCGGACAGGATGGTCCCATAGTCGCACTCGCCACCACCCACATGAGGGTCCGGGCCCACGCCCGCCGCCCCAGCACCGCCGCCGGCCTCACCACCACCACCGCCAGACGGGCCTTCTGCAGCCAGGGAGCTGCTTGCACGCCCAGCAGCGCCGCCGTCCGCTCCAGCCACCGAAGGCGCCAGCCGGCGGCAGCAGGAAGCCAGCCCGCAGGCCAGAGCCCACGGCCCCGACGGCGCGGGTGTCCGCACGCTTGGCGGCAGGGGCCTCATCGAGGCCGTCGGCCTCCTGAGGCTGCACAGGCGGCACCGCCGCCGCCGGCAGTGGCTCGGGTAGGTAGCGCCGGCGCCACGGCTGCCTTCCGCCGGCCTTGTCGAGCCTTTCCAGAGCACGCTGGCGGCGGAGACGAAGACGGACGCCCCGCCTGCGGCAGCGGCGCTGGTACGGGCGCTGCTGGTGCAGAGCGGCGGCTGCGCCGCGATGACGGGTCGGGCGACGGGCGCCGCGGGTACGGCGGCGGCCGCTGGGCAGCGGCGCGCCCGCGGCCGCCGTGACCACCGCGCGGCGCCGGGCCCGCCGCTGCGGGCGCCGGCTCCACCTCCATGTCGTCCAGGCGCCCCTCCAGTGGCACCAGCGCCGGTACAGTCGCGGCAGGCACCGGCGCCGGTACAGTCGCGGCATGCCCATGCCCATGCCCATGCCCATGCCCTGCCGCCGCCACTGCCTCCAAAGCTGCCGCTGTGCTGCCGCGCTACTAGGCCGCCGCCCAATGCCCAGTCGTGTGTGTATGTGTGTGTCAGGCGTGCCTCTAGCGGTAGCAAGCATGCATTGGGACTTGCGCCTGCTTCACACGTACCATATTCATCCTGTTAGCTACCAACTCTGCATGCTGGTGCGGACAACGAACCATGCACATGTATGGCGAGCCCGCTGACTGCAGTGTCAGCTGCATACCGGCAGTCCAATGCAACTGCAACGTTGAAGACCGTACGCACCAGTACCATTATTCCTTCTAGAGCGCTGTCCTAGCTAGCCCCGGCCGCTGCCGCCAGCTCCGCACAATCCAAGCTGTGCCCTTCCCGCCAGTGGCTCAGCTGGCACGCGCCGCAGCTGTACGTGATGCGCACGCGCCGGCAGCGCGCACACGTCTTGCCGCGGCCGGGTGCGATGAGCGCGCTGGGCCCATCCAGGCTGCTGCATGCCGGGTTAGTTGCCTCACAGCGTGAAGGGCCCGCCGGTAGCTGAAGGGCGCCCCGGTGCTACTGCTACTGCTGCTGCTGCTGCTGCCCACCTGGCAGCCCCAGCGCAGCCTTTCACGGCGGTCCCGTCCCCCTCCTACTCGCCTGCGGCAACAGCGGCTGGCGCCCTGTTGGAGGCGTGTCCGCTGCCTAACGCCGTGTCATTTGCACTGACCGACGCCTGCGCGTGCCCGTGCGGCTGCGGCTGCTGGTGGAGCTGTTGCTCCACCGCCGAGTCTGACGGCTGTTGCTGGTGGTGGTGCTGGTGGTGCTGGTGGTGGTGGGGCTCCTCCATCCCCTACTCCGCCGCCTCCGCCTGCGCCTGCTGCTGCAGCAGTGGCACTGCAGCGGCGGGGTTGCCGCCGCCTCCGGGCATAGCGGCGGGCGCGGCCGCCACCCCCGGTCCCGCCGCGGGCAGCACCGCCGCCACCACAGCCACCCGGCCTGCTGCGGCCCCAACCCGCACTACGCCCGGAGCCACCACGGCTGCGGCCGGTGCCGCCACAGCTGCCGGCGGCACGCCTCCTGCATCGTCCATGTCCTCCCCCTCCCGCTCCGCCGCCGCCGCGTTCTCCATCTCTGCCGCTGCTGCTGCGACCATCTGCATTTCAATGTAGGCAAGAGGGCACAGGATCAAGCAGAAGCGAGGGCGGTGAAAATGCACGTCAACAGATACAGCAGCTGAGCAGCAACAACTGGGTGTGGCCGGCTGGGCTGCACGTGCATCGCATAGTAGCCTTGACCCAGTTGCAGGGTGCTAGTACAAGGGCCTCATAGATAGCAAGAGCTGAGCTGCAGCAGTGTACGTGGGTGTGCGCACGCCGAGCAGCTTGCGGTTCGCATGCAGTGCTCCGAATGGACCCCGCCGCTCAAGGCGCCAACTATCTACCCAGGCATCCCGCCTCACAAGCAAAGCGCCCACCGGACCCCGCCGACGACCTTGCCCCCAGCTACTGCCCTGACTGATACGCGTGTGCGTTCTGTGTGTGCATCTAACGATGCCAAAAAGGCTGCAGCGAACCAACGCGCTGATGAATGGCTTCACAAGTGACCACACATGCGGTACATCCTGCGTGCGTGCCCCCCGCACGCACTCACTCGCCCTCCCAAGATCCCCCAAACGCCTCATATGATGCCTTTGATTAATCAACCCCACCTCCTGGGATCCTCCCTCCACCTCCTGCGCAGCCAGCGTCCTCAGTTCCTCCGCGTGCTTCTGCTTCAGCGCCTGTCTCCGCGCCGCTATTGCCGCTAGCTCTTCGTCCAGCTTCTGCATCTCGATGTTGTGCTGCTCCATCAGCTTCCGGCGCTGGCGCGCCACCTTGTCCTCGCGGGGTCGCTCGTCGCGCTCCTACGCGGAGTCGCATAGGGGGCTTCGGCGGATGAGTAGACATGCGGAAGGGTCGGTGCGTTGGCGTGCGCGGGAGTGGGTTGCTGTTCGTGGGTAGGTGTCGCTGCTGTAAGTTCGCATCCCGGAACAGCCTTAACCTGTTACAGACAAAATGTATGACAACAATTGAACCGCTCGCATCTTCGCCGCCTCATTAAAAAGCTTTGCGATGCGGAAAAGTAGCGTCGTTCCCAGCTCGCTCGCACTCTCACCTCCTCGCCCCGGCGGTCGCAAAGCCCATGTTGTAGAGGCGCCTGTGGGCTCGGAGCATGCAGCAGTAACAGCGAAGGGCACGAACAAGGTCACGAGCGGCATCACAAAAGCCGTTGCGGCCAGCTGGCCCCTTGCTTGCCTTCGGAACACTACATGCTACGCGCTGTCGCTTATGGCAAAATCGGGGCTCTAGGCACGATTCAGAAACACCCGCCGGCTGCCAAACATGGAGTTGCAACGTGTGAACAACCCTAAACGCCTGTGCATGCTTTGGAAGTGCCGACATGATGAATGAGTGTGTTTAGTCAGCTAATCGGCACTATGGCAGTGCGAGGCGTGTGTGGCAATGCATGTCTGCTCGCCTTCGACATAATGACGCTCATCGTGGAAGGCCCCGCCCCCGCCGCCACACCCTATGCGGTTGTTCTCAAAGTTGACTACCACACAACAGTCTACTCATTCACCGAACGGCAGGCAAGCACCAATTAACTTGCAAAGTAAGAACCCGTTATGCAGTTACGCCGATTTATACCCTTGCTGCCCGGCGTACTTCTTCTGTATGTCGTGTTAAATGCCATACGGACATACATTTCTTCGGGTGCTGGACTTTCCCCTCTGTAACATCCGCATTCATACGGACGGCTGACTTCCTGTTTGCAACCGTCCGGCGCCCTCACGACCGCCGATACAACCGCCACATGCCGGCCAGCCTGCCTGCCACTGTGCCCACCGCTATGCCTCTTGAACTGCTCCGACAAACACAGGCACTCACGCATGCGCACACGCGCGCACACGCACACACGCGCGCACACGCACACACACACGCTCTCTCTGCTCGCTCTGCTGCATCGCGTACACTGTCTTTGCGCTATGTTTTCCTTGTGTTTTTTATTGATTTCCAACACACCGCATGCAACACCGTATGCAATATCCTTACATCGCCAGTGGCCTCACTTCATTATACGAAACACCACCCGCACGCAACATGCTGTACGGCAGTACACAAGATAGCCCGCACTCTTGGCGGCATGAATGTTTTTGCTTGACTGGCTCAAACTGCATCACAATGCCCAGTCGTACGGTATGCGCTGGGTATGCGTCAAGGCGTTATCATCTGTGCCTCTTGCGGTAGCAAGCAGGCGTTGGGACTTGCGCCCTCTAGTCGTGCGCCGTTGCCGGCGCGTGTCATTCACCGGCAGCCACTGCCCGGGTACGAGTAATGGGGCGGTTGACAGCGTGTGAACTTAGGAGTGAGCCCCCGGTGGCAGCCCCAGAGCAAAACATGGCTTGGGCGACATACTCTTCGTTAATGTCCTGGTAGCTACCAACTCAGCAGCCCCGGCCCGCATCGCATTTGCATGCTGGCGTGGATAGCGAACCGTGCACATTTATGGCGAGCCCGCTGACTGCAGTGTCAGCTGCATACCGGCAGTCCAATGCAACTGCAACGTTGAAGACCGTACGCACCAGTACCATTATTCCTTCTAGAGCGCTGTCCTAGCTAGCCCCGGCCGCTGCCGCCAGCTCCGCACAATCCAAGCTGTGCCCTTCCCGCCAGTGGCTCAGCTGGCACGCGCCGCAGCTGTACGTGATGCGCACGCGCCGGCAGCGCGCACACGTCTTGCCGCGTCCGGGTGCGATGAGCGCGCTGGGCCCATCCAGGCTGCTACATGCCGGGTTAGTTGCCTCACAGCGTGAAGGGCCCGCCGGTAGCTGAAGGGCGCCCCGGTGCTGCTGCTGCTGCTGCTGCTGCTGCTGTTGCTGCCCACCTGGCAGCCCCACGGCGCAGCCTCCACGGCGGTTCCATCCCCCTCCTACTCGTCTG
Organism: Chlamydomonas reinhardtii; assembly: GCF_000002595.2. Lineage (NCBI taxonomy): Eukaryota > Viridiplantae > Chlorophyta > Chlorophyceae > Chlamydomonadales > Chlamydomonadaceae > Chlamydomonas > Chlamydomonas reinhardtii. The sequence continues at coordinate 5,802,983 of NC_057020.1, forward strand.
CGGCAACAGCGGCCGGCGCCCTGTTGGAGGCGTGTCCGCTGCCTAACGTCGTGTCCTTTGCACTGACCGACGCCTGCGCCTGCCCGTGCGGCTGCGGCTGCCGGTGCAGCTGTTGCTCCACCGCCGAGTCTGACGGCTGCTGCTGCTGCTGCTGTTGCTGGTGGTGCTGGTGGTGGTGGGGCTCCTCCATCCCCTGCTCCGCCGCCTCCGCCTGCACCTGTTGCTGCAGCAATGGCACAGCAGCGGCGGGGTTGCCGCCGCCTCCGGGCATAGCGGCGGGCGCAGCCGCCACCCCAGGTCCCGCCGCGGGCAGCACTGCCGCCACCACAGCCACCCGGCCTGCTGCGGCCCCAACCCGCACTACGCCCGGAGCCACCACGGCTGCGGCCGGTGCCGCCACAGCTGCCGGCGGCACGCCTCCTGCATCGTCCATGTCCTCCCCCTCCCGCTCCGCCGCCGCCGCGTTCTCCATCTCTGCCGCTGCTGCTGCGACCATCTGCATTTCAATGCAGGCAAGAAGGCACAGGATCAAGCAGAAGCAAAGGCGGTGAAAATGCACGTGGACAGATACAGCAGCAACACTGCTGGGTGTGGCCGGCTGGGCTGCACGTGCATCGCATGGTGGCCTTGACCCAGTTGCAGGGCGCTAGTACAAGGGCCTCATAGATAGCAAGAGCTGAGCTGCAGCAGTGTACGTGGGTGTGCGCACGCCGAGCAGCTTGCGGTTCGCATGCAGTGCTCTGAATGGACCCCGCCGCTCAAGGCGCCAACTATCTACCCAGGCATCCCGCCTCACAAGCAAAGCGCCCACCGGACCCCGCCGCCGACCTTGCCCCTAGCTACTGCCCTGACTGATACGCGTGTGCGTTCTGTATGTGCATCTAACGATGTCAAGAAGGCGGCAGCACCGCGAACCAACGCGCTGATGAATGGCTTCACAAGTGACCACACATGCGGTACATCCTGCTGCGTGCCCCCCGCTAGCACCAATTCGCCCTGCTGCCAAGATCCCCCAAACGCCACATATGATGCCTTTGGTCAATCAACCCCACCTCCTGGGATCCTCCCTCCACCTCCTGCGCAGCCAGCGTCCTCAGTTCCTCTGCGTGCTTCCGCTTCAGCGCCTGTCTCCGCGCCGCTAGCTCTTCGTCCAGCTTCTGCATCTCCATGTTGTGCTGCTCTATCAGCTTCCGGCGCTGGCGCGCCACCTTGTCCTCGCGGGGTCGCTCGTCGCGCTCCTACGCGGCGTCGCACAGGGGGCTTCGGCGGATGAGTAGACATGCGGAAGGGTCGCGTGCGCGGGAGTGGGTAGGTGTCGCTGCTGCAAGTTCGCATCCCGCAACAGCCTTAACCTGTTACAAACAAAACTTGATGACAAAAACAATTGAACCGCTCGCATCTTCGCCGCCTCATTTTAAAGCTTGGCGACGCGGCGGAAAAATAGCGTCGTCGCCAGCTCGCTCGCACTCTCACCTCCTCGTCCCGGCGGTCGCGAAGCCCATGTTGTGGAGGCGCCTGTAGGCTCAGAGCATGCAGCAATATTAGCGAAGGGCACGAACAAGGTCACGAGCGGCATCACAAAAGCCGTTGCGGCCAGCTGGCCCCTTGCTTGCCTTCGGAACACTACTTGCTACCCGCTGTCGCTTATGGCAAAATCGGGGCTCTAGGCACGAGTCAGAAACACCCGCCGGCTGCCAAGCATGGAGTTGCAACGTGTGAACAACCCTAAACGCCTGTGCATGCTTTGGAAGTGCCGACATGATGAATGAGTGTGTTTAGTAAGCTAATCAGCACTATGGCAGTGCGAGGCGTGTGTGGCAAGGCATTTCTGCTCGCCTTCGGCACAATGACGCTCACCGTGGAAGGCCCCGCCCCCGCCGCCGCGCCCGCCTGCGGCGCGGCATCTGGTTCACGTCGTATGCGGTTGCTCTCAAAGTTGACAACCACACAACAGTCTACTCATTCACCGAACGACAGGCAAGCACCAATCAACTTGCAAACTGAAATTAGGAGTGAGCCCCCGGTGGCAGCCCTAGAGCAAAACATGGCTTGGGCGAAATACTCTTGCTTGCTTCACACGTACCATATCCATCCTGTTAGCTACCAACTCAGCCCCAGCCCGCATCGCATTTGCATACTGGCGCAGATAGCGAACCGTGCACATGTATGGCGAGCCCGCTGACTGCAGTGTCAGCTGCATACCGGTACCGGCAGTCCATTGCAACTACAACATTGAACACTGTACGCACCAGTATCATTCCTTCTAGTCCGTTGCCCTAGCCCCAGCCGCCGCCGCCAGCTCCGCACAATCCCAGCTGTGCCCTTCCCGCCAGTGGCTCAGCTGGCACGCGCCGCAGCAGTACGTGATGCGTCGGCAGCGCGCACACGTCTTGCCGCGGCCGGGCGCGATGAGCGCACTGGGCCCGTCCAGGCTGCTACATGCCGGGTTGCCGCACAGCGTGAAGGGCCCGCCTGCAGCTGGCGGCGCCCCACCGCTGCTGCTGCTGCTGCTGGCGCTGATACAACCGTCGCTTCCCCACACACAACTGACACCTCCGCCCACCACCACGCCCACCTCCCGCAGCCGCGCCTCCACCTCCGCCGGCGACAGCAGCCACCTCAGCCGCGACGCAGCCCGCCGCCATTCGGCGCACCCCCGCAGACTCCGGCGCAGAGCCAACGCGGCCACCTTGACCTCCGCCGACTCCACCACCTGTGACACGCAGGGCGCGCCAGCCTGCGTCATGACACCCGCAGCTGCACGCAGCAGGTCCGCCAGCGCGTGCCGACCGTGCCACTCCGCACATGCGCTGAGCCGCATTACGCCAGCCGCATGCTGCTGCAGCTGGCGGCCGCGCGCGGCGTCGGCGTCGGCGTCGGGTCCGCGATCGACCTCCACACCAGAGCCATCAAACAGCGTGCGGCAGCTCAGGTCACACAGCACACACAGCGCATGCTTTGAATCCCCTGTCAGGGACGCCTCAAGCAATCCCAGGATCCCAGCCTCCAGCTCGGGCTCGGTGCCGGTTGTGGTTGTGGTGCTGGTGGTGGTGGTGGTGGTGGTGGTGGTGGTGTTGGTGCTGGTGCTGGTGGTGATGCTGGTGATGCTGGGGGCGGTGCTGGTGCTGGTGCTGCTGGTGCAAGAGATGGTGCTGCCGTGTTCCGCCGGCGACAGCGCCGCAAGCCACCGCACCAGCACGGACACGCTGGGTGAGCATGCCAACGCGAGGGACCGCGCATGCGGCTTCAGCTGCGCCCCTGGTGAGTTGCCGGCCGCAGCTGCAGCTGCGGCGGCGTTGTAATCAAAATCGGTGGGGCTCACAGCAGCTGAGGCGCCTGCTGCGGCCGCCTGCTCCTCCACCTGCTGCTGATCCGCTGCAACCACCGCCGCGAGCAGCTGTACCGCAAACCCCAGCTGCTGCCGAATCATATCCCGCTTTGTGCTGCTGCTACTGCTGCTGGTGCTGCTGGCGCTGCTGCTACTGCTGCTGGTGCATGCAGACCTGTCATCTCCCGAAGACTCCACGTGCATGACTGCCACCCACTCACGGACCAAGCGGCCTAGAATGCCTGGCAGCCAGCGCTGCAGCGCGAAGGACGCAAGCAGCGCCTGCTGCGCCGCCGCCGCGGAGCCGGCCGGCGGCGCGCCGCCTGCCGCCACCAGGTCAGCCAGCCGCACGAATCCAAACTCCTGGATTGCAACGCCGTAGTTGTTGGTCAGCTGCAGCGCGACGTCAAGAGCCTGAGCCCTGGGGCTCCTGGTGACGCCGCCGCCGCCGCCCGCCGTGTCCGCGCGCGCCGCCTCACCGGCACCGGGCACTGCTGGGTGTAGCTGTTGCTGTTCCTCCTGCGGCTGCGGTTGCGGCGTCGGCGGCTGCTGCCCCTCCCCTCGCCCCCCGCCCGCCGTCGCTGCTTCGCCCTGCGGCTCGAGCGACAGCGTCGGCGGCTCCTTGTTTCCCTCCTCCCCGCCATTGCACCGCACCGCCACCATTTGCTCCATAGCGGCCAGCAAGTAGTCCAGTATTGTGCGCGAGTCCGCGTCCCTGCCTTGGCTGTCTGGCCCCTGCAGCGGCGCCTCCGGCACAGCCAGCAGCAGGGACGCCGACGTCGCAATCAGGCCGGCCGCCTGAGCCGCGGAGCCGTGCGCAAGCAGCGCCGGCCAGGCGCCCGAGCCGCTAATGGCCCCGCCGAGCAGTAGGCGGAGCGGGAGGCCGCACACGAACCCTTGCGGACCGGCGGCATTTCCACTAGCGCCACTACCGCCACTACTGTTGCCACTGCCGCTGCTGCTGCTGCCGCGGATGTCGCGCGGCGGCTGCTGTGCAGCGCTGCGGACGGCGCGCTCCAGCGCCGGCAGCAGCCCCGCATCCAGCGCGCAGCGCAGGTTGTAGCAGCAGCGCCCCGCGGCGCCTGCTGCAGCCGCTTCAGCCGATCGCGCCGCCGCCATCTCTGGTGCGCATTGCCGCGTGTCTGTCAGGGCCCTGAAGATAATCCAAGACAGGTCGGAGCCGCCCACCCACGGACCAGCCCAGTGGGAAAACAGCGCCCGCCAAAACCCCGGCAGCCGTCTCGCCGCATTGCGCGGGCTGAGTTCTGACTTGAGGTGCACCAGCAGCAGCCGGGCGAGGGCGAAACCTGCGGCATCCAAGTTACTAATGTGCGTTGGCTCGGGACGGGCCGTGCGCCGTAGCAACGTGCGTGCGAGGACGTCAAAGACGTGGACAGCGCTGATCGGCGCCAGCTGCTGCGGCCGTGTGCGCTGCGGCTGCTGCTGCTCATACGCGCCCACCCCTCCCGGCGGCTGGGACTTTGGCGCCGCGGGCTGCTGCGATGGCGGCGGTGCGGCCGGACGGGCGCAAGCGCTGATGGCAGTTGCCTGCATCACCGTAGCAAATACGATGACTGCATCGTGATATTGCTGCGGTGAAAGGCGAAGAGCCGGGAGTGCCGCCGCGGTCGCTCCTGCCGTCGGGGCCTGCTGCGTCGCCGGTTCCGCTGCGGTCGAAAGGGCACCCTCAACGCCCGCGGCACCCCCAGCAGCGCAATGCAGGGGCCACGTCACCAGAAGCTGGACTGCGGGGCCGCTGACCAGCGCTCGGAGCTGCTCCACACCCTCCTGACCAAGGGGCCCTGCGGCGGCGGACGCAGCGCCGCTGCCCCCACCGCCGCCGCCGCCGCTACTGGCTGCCGTCGTCGTCGGCGCCTTCAATAAGCTGCTTTGTAGATCCTCGACCGACGACAGGCCAGCCTTGCGTAGGAGAGCCACCAGAAGAGTGCCTGCAAATTCCACAGCCGCAGTGACAGCTGATTCCAAAGCTGTGTCCGGTGTAGCTAGAGGCGGGCAGGCCGCCGCCGCCGCCAGTCGCAGAGCCGCCGCCGCCACGTGCTCGAGCAGCTGGCTGCGACCCAGCGCGTCAAGCAGCTCGGCGACGTAGGCTGCGCGGAAGCCGCTAGAAGTGACGCCTGGGGGCAATGCATCTGGCACTAGGCGAGAGACAAACGCGCAGATATTCTGCAGCGCGTCTGCAGCTGCGGCGGCCGCGGCTGCCGACTGCTGCTGACCGCCAGCCCCACCACCGACAGAGCACCTGCTCGCGAAAAGCGAATAGCTGCTCAACAGGTCTGCTCGCAACAGCGCCAGGGCTTGAGAGCTTCTCGCCCCACGAGCATGACCATTGTTTGCGTGTGCAGCGCCATGGCTCCCTCCTTGCCCGCCGCTTGCGCTCGAGCGGCCCACAAGTGGGCCGCAACTGCCGCAGCCAGCAAGGCATCGTCCGTCTCTGAGTCCGGGGGCTTGTCTTTCCGTGCCACGACTGCGGCATACAGCTGTACAACGCGCTCATTGTCAAGCGCTTCCGCACGCTGCGCCTGCCTGTAGAAGTATTTCTTCAGCTTTACCGCATTGCTACGCTGATTGTCGAGCAGTCCTTCACGTCTGTTTCGCTCGCGAGCATCCAATCTCTCCATTCCTTAACTGATGCAATTGCCGCCGACGGTGCGAGGTGGCACCGGCTGCATTTATTATTGGCAAGATACTGTTTAGGTATAGCAGAAGCGAACTTACCCAACATGTCCCGCGCCACTGATGTCATCCGTGCCCACGTCAATGACGTCAATTATGCTGACACTCCGACCCGAGCAAACCCGGAAATGCGCCACAGCGCCCCTCCGGCAGTCCGGACCTGTGAATGGTTGAATGGAAGCAGCCCTAGGCTCCCCCCCCCCAGCCATCACGACACTCATGTGTGCTCTATGGCATCAGGCTGGCACTAGGGCACTCCCATTCTCACCTCCAGGGCACAGCAGTGCCCTCACCACTAGCCCAAACTGCTCCTCCCGTGTCAACATGCCCTGACACCGTCCGTCATCACCTCTGCAACTGCCACACAGACATCCACTCCACCACAACAAACCTCGGCCCACAGCCGCCCTCCGCCCTCTGGCCCCCGTCTGGCCCTCGTCCACCTCCCTTCTCGGCCCGCCAACCCCTGCCCCTCATCATGATTCAATCTCCCTTCATGCCACCACGCCTGAGAAGGTTCCCTTCTTCCCCACCTCCCGTGCCCGCGTTCCCTAGCAAGCTGACACCGTCTAGTTCTTGAGACTCTTCATGAAGTAGTTGAGCGAGGTGACGGTGCGCGCCAGCTGCGACAGCAGGCTGGGCTGCTTGGCCTCGCCATCCGCCCCCACCTCGCCCCCACTGGCGCCGGGGCCCTCCAGAAACTCCCGGACCATATAGTCAAGCGCCTCACCTGCGTGTGCGTGCGTGTGTGTGTGTGCGTGTGTGCGTGTGTTAAAAAAACGAAATGAAAGCCCGCCCAACGACGCGACGGAGTTTGTGTGTGTGTGTGTGTGTGTGTGTGTGTGTGTGTGTGTGTGTGTGTGTGTGTGTTTGTGTGTGTGGGCGGGCTTGCATGCATGCGTGCGTGCGTGCGTGTGTGTGTGTATACAGTCGCTCATGGGGAACGGATTGATGGTTGGGGCAATGCATGGTCCCCATGCATGGCGGCCCGGCGCGCACGGAGCGAGTTGGTGGGCGGCAAAGGCAAACGTGCAACTGACGACTTTGCGAGGCGCCCAGGGCGTGCAAGCCTCGGCGTCACGTCACCAGGATGGTGGATGTGCTGACGACGCAAGCGCTCGGAAGCTAACAGGCAGCGGCACGCCGCCCAACCCATGGGCAGGCAGGCAGGCAGGCAGGCCGCACGCCCCCCAACATGCCCACACACACACGCCCCCCCCCCCCACACACACGCGTTCACGCGACGCACCCTGCGGCCGCGTGGCGCTCTCCTTGATGAGGCGGTAGCGGCCCGGCATGTTCTCCTCCTCCACAAACACCTGGGCAGGGCAACAACGCAGCCAAACACACACAGGATGAACCGTCGTTTCGCTGCATTGCATAAACCGTCTTTGCGCAGTGTTTTCCTTGTGCTCTTCAACACAAGATGAGGTGCGCATGGTTGCGTAATAAGATGTCGCCCTCCACCCCCGCCCGGCTTCCCCCCGTCCGGCCCACGCTTCCCCCCCCCCTACGTTTCCCCCCTGCCCACCTTCCACTGCTCCGGATAGCGGCGGTAAACGGAGCCGATGTCGCCGATGGGGCGCAGCGAGTAGGTGACTGTGAAGTTCTGTAGGAACTGACTGCGAATGCGACGGCTGTTTAGGCCCAGGCCCACATCGCCGCTGTTATGGGGGATTACATTTATGATCATTGAAGCAGTGAAGGCGTAAGCGGGATCAGTACGGTAGTATAGGGGGAGGGGGAGAAAGATTGGGTGGATTGCTCAGTTGAGATCGGGTGGTTAATGACAATGCCGCATTTGGAAGGCTGCAACGGACGTGGAGCAACGGCCTGTGCGCTGGCTGTATGCACACCGCGCACACACATACACACACACACACACAAACACACACATACACACATACGCACACACATACACACACATACACACACATACACACACACACACACACATACACACATATCACACACACGCACACAAAACAAACACACACACTTCCCGTTTCCCTGAAGCGCACACGCGCCCACCTGCTGAGGCGCTGGTTGAACAGCACGATGGGTCGGTCCAGGGCGCCCTCCGTCTCAGCCTGCTGCGACATGGTGCGCACCTGTCGGCGGGGGTTGCAGGCGGGCGAGAGGGCGGGCAGGCGGGAGTGGGGCGGGCAGGCGGGAGTGGGCAGGTGGGAGTGGGGCGGTAGCCGGGTAGGTAGGCGCAGGGTCAGGCATGGGGTCAGGCGTGCGGCCGCAGGTGGGTGGGCATTTGGTGAGGCCCCGTGTGTAGCCTGGCGGCCCGCAGTGGTCTGGAGATCCCGACCTGCCCTGTGCTTGGTGCTGGTGGCAACCTGCAGCTGCCCCCGGTCGCGACACACATCCAACAGCGTCCGCCATACGTTTGCTCCCCTACCGCTGCCCGCTTGCTCCCCCATCGCATCAATCTAATCAAGGCGCAAGCCACACGCCCCCACTCCGCCGCATCCCACACAGCCCCACCACATGCCCCCACTACCGCCCTACCGCCCCCACCCACCCACCCCACCACCACCGCCCCCCCCACGCACCAGGCGCATGCACTCCTCGGCCCCGGGCGGGTCGGGGCAGGCGATCACTACCAGCTCGTCGTCGGCGTCCACCGGCCTGCAGGGGCGGGGGTTACAGTCATGATTGTTTACGAAGTGAAGGCGTAGCCAGGTACAGTAGTGCAGCAGACGCGTTGTTACCGGGGAACGGGAGGCGGGGGTTTGGGGACATAGCAGCTGAGTCAGCTGCCACACGCGTGTGTCTGCCGGCACGACTGCGCCACGCTTCCCTTCCGCCAGCCTGCTGGCAGCACTGCTCTCACCACCAAGTGCTCGGCCTCCCGCCTCGCCTTCCACCCTTGCTGGTTCCCTTGCCTCCCGCCCGGCCGGCCGGGTGGCGACCGCCCGCCCACTGCCGCCCGCCCCCGGCCCCCGCTCCCGCCCACCCGCGACCCGCCGCTACAGCCCCAAATTGCCACTGCCGGTACTACCGCTACTGCTACTGCCACTGCTTCTGCCACTGCTACTGCCACTGCTACTGCCATAACTACTGCTGCTGCTGCCGCTGCTGCCGCCTCACTTGCGGTCGTTGAGCGACGCGATGTTGAACTGGCGGTCCGCCCACTGGTGGCTCAGCATGGCCGCCACACCCGCGTCAGGGTACACCTGTTTGTGTGTGGGCGGGTGGTGGCGGCGGTGGTCAGGTGGTTAGGCGGGGTCAGGTCGGGGTCAGGTGGTGTCAGGTCCGGGTCGGATGATGGTGTTGGAGGTAGGTGCGGATGTGCGGTGGACCCCCGGTGCTGCGGCCCACCCATACTGTATGTGCGGCCTCACTCTCAACACCCAGCCACTCCGCTTTTTCATTACCGTATCTCAGGCATCATCCAACCTCCGAATCCTCCTGCCACGCGGACTGGCTCGTGTCTTCCTTTCGTGCTGACTCCACACGTCTGCGGGAGTTGTCCTACATACCCACAGACCCCGCGACGCCCCCCTGCCGCCAGCCGCATGCGCCAAGCCCGGCGTCCAATGCGCCAACACATGAAGCCCGCTGCGCCCGCCTGCGCCGGTCTCCACATCCCGCTGCCCCTCCTGCTACAGATCGCCATTCCCTGTTTCCAGCTACCCGCCCCGCGACTCCCGCACTCTCCCCCTCCGCTCCCCCTCACCCTGCCCCTCCTCCAGTGCCGGCTCCCCCCTAGCTTGGTCTGGTTTATTTTGGGCTGGTGTATACAACTCCCCGCCCCTCCTTCCCCCTCCCCCTCCCTTCCCCCCTCCCCCGCCCTCCCCTCCCCGCCCCCACCCCCAGGGCCCTCACCGCACGGATGTATCCAGTGGAGCCCAGGCTGATGGCCAGCTGCTCCAGGAAGCGCCGCGTCATGCGCCAGAAGCGCTCCTGGTCGCCGCGGTTGGGGAAGATGGGGCCGGAGATGGGGTCCCAGAACTCAGGCAGGTGCAGCTCGACCTGCGGGGGTTTGAAAAAGGAAAGGTTGTAAAATACAACATTGGGCACAGGATGCAGGCAGGGGGTGCCGGGTTGAGAGGGCGAGGGTGAGATTGTGTTTGCGTGGTTGGGGAGGTTGTGGGGTTGCGTCGGCGTTGGCGGAGGGGTGTTTGACCGCTAGCACTAAGGGACGGCGTTGTGTACGAGTATTGCTCGTGGTGGTGCTAGTGCTGCTGGCTGTGCCTTCCGCCGCAGCCCTCAAGGCTGTGCTAAGACCCCCCTTGAATGGAACTATTGCGCTATGTGGCAAGCATGTTGCCAGGTAGCAGGAGCGGAGCAAGTTTCTACACGGCAGCAGCAGGCGTGGCACCTGGCGGGAGGCGCACCTGGCAGCGCATGTTCCCACGCTGGATGGCTTCCGCGGTGGCCTTCGCGGCCTGGTCGATGGAGTCAGCTAGGCTGTTGGGTAGCACCTGTACAGTAAGATTCACTGGTAAAATCCGGGAAAGAGCGACGGTAGAGCAAACCAGGTTTGCGAGCCCAAGATGCAATAGTAGCCGCTCACATCGTCATCGCGCGGCCCAAGCTCCTCAGTGTTATCCAGAGGCGCCGCTGCAGCATTGACGTCAAACTGGGTGGCGCTCTCGTCGGTGGTCGCACGAGCAATCACCCCGCGCTTGCTGCTTGCGCTCTGCCCAGATGCGCCTGGTGCCGCGATGCTAGACAGTTGTTGGCTAGCATACGAAGGAATCGCCGAGGGCACGCGAACGCTGGGCACCGAGCTCGGCGCTGTCGCGCGAAATCGGGCCGACTGCTGTGGGCAACGAAGGACGCTTTGCATTTTTCTTTAGTTTAACTTGTGTGAAAAGCGGAAGGATCCGCCACTTTGACCAAAAGAGCCATGGTGCCCGTCAACCATCACGCCACGCCCACAGCGGCCAAGCAGCACCCCACCGCCCCTCCCTGTCGTCAGCTCCGGCGTCCGCTGCCGATTGTCTCTCAGTAAAACTCTACCTCCATCCCTCCCCCACCTTCACCTCCGCAAACAAATACCATCAGTCTGCACCTGGCTACCGCCGGCCAACTCCACCTTGACCCCCCTTGCTGCCACCACCTCGGCAACCACCACTGGCAGCACCGCCACCTGCACCCCCCGCCGCACCCCCCGCCGCGGCACCCCCGGGCGCCGCAGCCGCCCGCTCCCTCTCCGCCTCCCCCTCCTTGTCATCTTGGGGATCGTATTTGTACTTGATCGCGAACAGGCGGTCGTAGTCCCGGTCGGGCTGGCACACGATGAAGTCCTCCAGGTCCGACCAGCCCTCGTCCGAGCCTGCGTGTGCGTGTGTAGCGGCGTGTGTGCATGTGCGTGTTGAAAAGCAACAAAACGAAGCCCGCGTACGTGTGTGTGCATGTGTGTGTGTGTGTGTGTGTGTGTGTGTGTGTGTGTGTGTGTATGTGTGTATGTGTGTCATAAACACCTCACCTGAGTCGCGGCCGCCGGTCTCCCGAAGGCACGCCGCAACAAAGGCGTTGCGGGCCGGGCGGCGCTGCTTCTTGTTGCGCCGGCGCTTGGAGCCGGTGGAGGGCGACGCCACGGGTTGCGAGCCGCTCGGGCCTGCAGCACCGGCTGCGCCCGCCGCGCCTCCACCCTGCACGCGAGGCTTGGCAGCGGCCTTCTTTCCCGCCCCCGCCCCTGCCCCTGAGCCTGCCCCTGCCCCTGCTCCTGCCCCGGAGGCAGCAGCTGCGGACGCCTTCCCACTGCTGGCGGCACTCTGCCTCCCTGCGGTGCCGACGCCGGACGTACGAGCGCGTTTCGGCCGGTTTCCACCCCCGGCCCCGCCTCCAGCTCCAGCGCCGCCGTCATCATCGCTTTCGCTGTCGTCGCCATGTGTGCCACTGTCGGCGTCGCTGTCAGGAGCAGAAGCGGCGGCAGCAGCGCCCTCCGGCATGTCGCGGCTCCCGCCCCCTTTCCGCTTCCTGCTGCTCGCCGCCGCGCCGCTCGCCGATACGCCCACAGCCGCATTGGGCCCAGGCCCCGCCGTCGCGCCCGCCCTTGCTGCCGCTGCCGCTGCTGGTGCCGGTGCTGGTGCCTGAGCCTTCACCATGGCTGGGGCGATGGGTATGGGGGCAAGTCGCTTCCGAACAGGCTGGCTTGGGGCCGCCGCCGCCGCCGCCGCAACGACCGCCGCCGCCGGCACCGTAGGCTTGGCGGTCGTCGCCGCCGCGAGCGGCATGGGTCGAATGCTTCTCCGCATAGGACCTGCCGGCGACAGCCCTGGCCCCGGGGCTGCGGCCACAGGAGCCGCAGCTGCAGCGACGAGCGCGGCGGACCCCGTCGCAGCGATACCCGCGGTGCCAGGCCCACCCTGCCTTGCCGCCGTCGCCGCCGCCACTGCAGCTCCGCTGGCGCCGCCAGCAGGCACAGGCGCATGGGCCACCGCCGCCGCAGCGGCTGCTGCCACCGCCGCAGCCTGCCGGCCGCGCGCGACCGCCGCTGCCGCCAGCCCCGCTCCTCCCACTCCTCCCGCATCCCCAGAGCATCCGGCCGCTGCTGCCGCTTGCGCCCGTGCATCCAGCGGCGCCGCAGGCTCGGGCGCCGCCGCCGCGGCTGCTGTTGCCGTCGTCGTCGCTGCACCTCCCGGCGCCTTGTGCTCCTTCCCGTCGCCGGACTTGGGAGCTGCGGCTGTCTGCTGCCCGCCGGCCGCAGCAGCAGCGGGCGTCCGCTGCGAGTGTGGCCGAGCAGCCTCCGGCGCTTTCGCCGCCGGCGCCCGCGGCTGCTTGCCACCAGTTCGTGGCGCCGGCGCCGGCGTCCGTGCGGGCACGGGTGCGGGTGTGGGTGCAGGTGCGCGTGCGGGCGCAAGCATGGGCATGGGCACGGGCGGCTGCTCCTGCCGCAGGTGGTTCCCCACACGGCCCGTCTTGCTCGGCTCACTTCGCATGCCCTTCCGCTGCTCCTCCCCCTCCTTGTCCCTCTCCTCCTGCTCCTCCCCTTCCTGCACCTCCACCTCCTCCTCTAGGTCCATTCGGCCCAGCAACAGAAACAGCGGCTCATGTGGCACCTCCTCCCCCTCCTCCTGCTCCTGCTCCGCCGCCGTCCCCTGCCCTTGGTGCGCCAGCCCTCGCGCGAGCGCATGGCCCGACCCCGTGGCCACATGCCCCAGCGGCCCGTGGCCCGCGCCTGCCGCACCGGACACGCGCCCAGCCGCCCCTAAGCCAGCGGCCGCGACCACCGGCTCTGTAGTGGCGGCGGCGGCGGTGGCATGGCCCCCCGCCGCCACTGCCGTCACCGCTGCCGCGCCGACATCATCATACGGTGAGGAATCAGGAGACATGGCACCTGCCCAGCCCCGGCCGAGGCCCAGGCTGAGGCCCGCACCGCTAGCGCCGCCAGCGGCTTCAGCGTTGGCGGCGGCAGCTGCGGCGGCGGCCGTTTTTTTGCGCTTGCCAGTCGCGGTGGCGGTACTGACGCGGCCGCGCACGCGCTCCGCCGCCCTGCGCAGGAGGTCCTCCAGCGCCTGCAGGCGCCGCAGGTGCCGCCACTGCCGCCGCCGCCACCGGTCCTGCGGCCGCCGCCCGTCTTGCGACTCCTCCTGAGCTGCCGCCACCTCCTTCTCCCCCACCTCCTGCTGTTGCTGCTGCTGCTCCTGCTGCTGCTGCTGCTGCCCCCGCTGCTCCTGCTCCGCCACCGCCGCGCGCTCCCGCGCCGCGGCCTCCAACAGGTCCGCCAGCCGCAGGCAGGTGGCGTGCCAGCGCCCCACGCCCTCGTACAGGCGGCGGCTGTAGCCGACCAGGGCCCGGCCGGTGCTACTGCCACTGCTACTGCCACTGCCGCTGCTACTGCCGCACAGCGTGACCAGCTGCAGAACAGGGACCACACGGGTGATGGTTAAGGCAGCAGAAGAGATGGGGCCGAGGGCAACATCGTCATGCAGGCTTCGCGCGCAGGCCCAGACGATACCCTAGTTCGCGGTCGCAGGCTTGCTGGGCCCCGGCCCCGGCCCCGGCACCCGCACCCGCACCCGCACCCGCACCCGCACTGCACAGGCTACCGCGCACACCGCACACACACACACCCAACCCCCCCGCACACCCAACCCCCTCCCCCCTCCTCGCCCCAACCCTCACACACCCACCTGCTGCATCAGTGGCTCCAGCTCGGGCCGGTGGTACTGCGCCACCGCCACCGCCATACACAGCTCCCACTCGCACTCGCCCGCCTGCCCGCACTCTTCCTCCTCCTCCTCCTGCTCCTGCTCCTCCAGCCCCTCTTCATGGTCCTCCTGCTGCTCCGCCTCCGGCCCCTCAACATCCGGGGCAGGGGCCCTGGTCGCGGCGGCTGCTGCTGCGGCGGCAGCGGCGGCGGCGGCGGCGGCTGCGCGGTGATACAGCAGCACTGCGGCCGCCGTGGCGCACTGCGAGTGAAGGCAGGTGGGTGGGCAGGCAAGTAGGTAGGCAGGTGGGTAGGTGGGCAGCTGTCATGGTCAAGGCATGTTGTCGCTGTGGTTCTCCCTTCATCTCCCAAGGGCTGAGCTGTGAGTTCCCACACCAGCAGCAAATCAACCGTCGCTGCAGCTGCGCTGCAATGCGCTGCCGTTGAGCCGGCGCCGCACCCACCTCAACGGCTACAGCCATGCTGCGAGCCGCCGAGGCCGCCAGGTCCGCGACACCGGCAGCGACACTGAGAGTGGCGGCGCCGCCGCCGCCGCCACCGCTGCTACAGCCAGTGCCACTGCCACCGCCCTGACTGGCTTGGCCGCCTGACAGGAGCGGCAGTAGCAGGACCGAGGCACGGGCGCTACAGCCGAGACAGGAGGCCAGCGCGTCCGGCACATCCTGCACGTGTGCGTGTATGCCGTGCGTGTGTGTAAGGCTGTGCGTGCGTGTATGTAAGCGGCTGTACGTGCGCGTGTGAGCGGCGTCAAGTGCGTGTGTGTACGATGATGTGCCAGCGGGGCACCACACGCCGACGTCGGCAGGCGCTCTGCTGGCGGGGGCAGTCGTTGCGTAGGCGGGGGGAACAAAGACCCGCCAGCATCCTCACATACATACACACACACGCGCGCAGCCACACCCACCTGAAGCTCCAGCGCCTTCGCGGCAGTCCCGGGGCGCTGTCTCTGTCGCCACTGCGAAAGCCCATGTCCTAGCATTGCCGTCTCTTCGTACTCTTCTGCAGACCCTTCCGTGTCAATCTCCTGATCTCTCCCGCGCGCCGCCGCCGCCGCCGCCGCCCGGCCCGCCGCCGCCAGCGCCGCCGTTGCATCCAGCAACGGCTGCCGCAGCGCCGGCGCCGCCGCCACCTCCAGTAGCACCCTTGCTACTGCCAGTCGGCCGCCACTGCTGCAACTACTGCCGCCGGTTGCGGCTGCAGCTGCTGCTGCTAAGGCCGCGGAGTGCATCCAGGGCGGTGCAGGGTGGTGGGCGTGTAGCGGGGAGCCAGCGGGCCCGGAGGGCCCCTCAGCAGCAGACAGACCGCCGGCGCGGGCAAGGAAGGGACACAGCCGCAGCGGCCGACACCGGGGCCCCGCTGCCCCGGCAGCGGCGGCAGCGGCAGCGGCGGCAGTGGCCGCAGTGGCTGCGCCGACAGGCGGTTGTGGAATGTGCGTGACTACGGCCGAGGCGGAGATAAGCTGCGAGTGCACGGGAGTCAGGAAGGCAGGCACGATGAGTCAGCGACCAACCAAGTTCCTCTCCTAGCTCCGTTCGTGACACCTGCAATGTGCGCTTCCAACCCCGGTTCCACCCGTTCCCACACGGCTCCGCCCGCTTTCTACCCCGTTCGCTTGCCCGCCAAATCGCCACGCCTGCCCAGCTGTAACCCGCGCCACAGGCCGTGCCCTTGGCCGCACCTGCGCCGCCAGAGACGCGACGTCGGGGACGCCGGCTCCCCGGCACGCCAGCGCCGCCAGCCTGTGCACAGCCGATTCGGACAGCGGCGGCGGGAGCGCGGGCGCCTGCACCGCCCGCACCGACGCCCCCGGGCGTCCAGCTGGCGCGGCGGCGAGCCTGCCGGCGCCGCCGCCCCGGGATGCCGTGGTGGTTGTGGTGGTGATGCTGCCGCCGGCGCCGGCGCCGGGCCCCGCCACTGTTAGATTGGCATATTCTGCGATGAGGTGAATGGAAAACGCATTTGTTTCTGGCCGTGTCAAAAGTGCAGAACGGCGATCTGGCACGGGGTCGTCAAGACGTGCCGACGGCGGCACGAGGCATTGATGAGCCCGCGCCTAGTTGTGTGTGCATACGCGCGGGGTAGTAGTTGCACAATAGTTGCACGACATCATTTTACTTGATTGGTCACACACACGCCATTGTCGTCTCTTTGGCATGCTCCCAAACAACTACTGTACCGCACGGCCGCGTCCCCCCCCGGCTCACCCGAGGCCAGCAGCAGCTTCCTGCTGACGCCAGCCACGAGCACACCCAGCTCCCGGGATGCAATTGCAGTCGCCGGTGCCGGTGCCGGTGTCGGTCGGTCTTTCGATGACCAACGCCGCTGCTGCTGGCCTGCCTTGCCGCCTTGCCGCGGCTGCGAGTACGACTGGCCCTGGTGCGGCTCATCGGCCCGCACCAGCGCCGCCGCCAGCGCCACCAGCGCCGCCACCTGCTCTGACCCATGACGCGCCGCCGCATTCGCCGCCGCCGCTGCCGCCGCTGCTGATGACGATGACGATGCTGACGACGCCCCTGCCGACTGCAGAGACCGTGCCTGCTGCCCCTGCTGCAGCAGCGCCCACGCCTCGTGCAGCGCGCACAGCGCCGCCGCCGCCAGCAGCCGCTGCTCCGCGGCGCGCTGCGTGGCGGTCCAGGTGCCGCTGGCGGCCGCCGGCCGCACCGCCAGCAGGCAGGCGCGAAGCACCTCCCGCCGCGGCGGCCCCGTGAGGCCGGCGTGTGGGAACAGCAGTGAAACAGCGGGCGAGAGCAAGGCCGCCGCGGACACCACCGGTGCAGGAGAAGAAAGAGCAGCAGGAGCTGCAACGGCGGGAGTTGCGGCGGCGCCGGCAGGGTGCATGGCGCCGGCCGGCTGCCCCGGCGGCAGCTGCGACAGGCGCCGCGGCGGCACCAGCGCGCATGCGCTTGCGACCGCCTCTGATGCTGTCTCTGCCGTGAGCGGTGCCGCCACGGGAAGCCGCTGGCTCAGCGCGCCTCCGCTAGGTACATGCTGCCTGCTGGAATGGGCGGCGGAGGCGGAGGCTGCGGACAACGCGGATGCCGCATTGGCGGCCAGTCGCAGCAGCCGCAGCGCCGCGGCGCCGGCCTGCGCCAGCTCGGCAGCCAGCGCCGCCCGCGGCGGCTCTCGCGCTGTTTGAGCACCGGGGCAGTGCGGCGGTGGGAGTTGCGGCTGCGGCGTTGCGCCGTGGGCAGCCGGATCCCCGGTGCCGGGCCCTGGCGCCGTGGCAGCGGCAGCAGTGACCACGTGGGAGGGCGCTGCTGTTTGGGCGGCATGTGGCGGCTCCAAGGCCACGGGGCAGCCAGCCTGGCCCCGTGCTGCGCCCGGACCCGGCGTAGGAGACGGGCCAGGACAGCCAGGGCCAGGGGCGGGGCCGGCATCCCGTGCCTCCCGCGGTGCTGGTCCCGTGCCGGCAGCCGCAGCCGCAGCCGCAGCTGCAGCCGCAGCCGCTGGCGTGGTCTTGGCAGTGGCAGCGGCAATCGGGTTCGGGCGGCTTCGCCGCGGGCTGCCCGGGCTGCTGCCACCGCCGCCGGCACTGGCGGCTGGGGCGGGCGCCTCCGCCCCCTGCAGCCTGCTGCTGCGGCGGCGGCCAGTGGAGGAGGCCGCCGCCACCCCCACCGCCACTGCACAGGTGTCCGCGCTGGCAGCTGCGGGCGCGCCCCGTCTGCCTCGAGCTCCAGTTCCAGTTCCAGCTCCAGATCCCGCTCCCGCTCCAGAATCGCTGGCGCCGCCCGGCCCCGTCTTGGTCGGCGACTGCAGCGTTGCCGCCGCCACCGCCGCACTTCTGGTCATTGTTGTTGTGGTTGTTGTTAATGTTGTGGTCGTTGTCGCTGTCGCGACACGCGCTGCGCTGCCTGCCTGCTTGCTGAGACGCGGCGAGCTCCGCAACGGCTCAGCCTTGACAGCGGGAGCCGCCGCTGCACCTGCACTGCCGCCATCGCTTGCAAGCTGGGCCTGCTGCTGCGCCCGCTCCCCTCCAGCTTTCAACCCTGCCTTCTCCGAGCCCGCCGCCTGAGGCACCGGCGCCGCCTGCTCCGACACCGCGGCGGCCGCCCGTGCCGCTGCCGGTTTCTGCACCGACGCGGTCTTTTGCCGCTGCGATGGTGGCGCTGGAGTGGGCAGCGCTGCCGCGCTGCGGCGTTTGCGGCCCTGCCGGTCGCCGGCCTCGCCGCCGCCGCATGTCTCTGAGAAGCCTGTGAAGAGGGACAGGCTGGCGGCCAGCGCCTGCCGCTCACGTGCGGCCGCCCTGGGGCGGCGGAGGAGGAAGCCAGCGGCAGGAGGAAGGCAGCGGCGGGACGGGCGGGGGAAAGGTAAGATTGTATCAAAGGCAAGCCTCCTTGAAGCGAAGCCAGGGACATTGCGCAGCGACAATGACCGAGAAGATGCACGGCAGTGGAGGCCAGTGGGTGGAGCGACGGCCATATCATGCGTAAACAAGGCCGCGCTTACTTGGAAATCTTTGCAGGTGGCGGCTGCGACGCGTTGGCGGCCGGCGAAGACGAGGGCGATGGCGGCGCCACTGCGGCGGCTGCCGCTGCCGCTGCCGCCGCGCCACTTTTCAGGCCCGTGGCGTCAGGAGCGGTGCAACAGGACGCGGGTTGCTGCTGTACAGAGGAGGCATGCTGCAGCTGCTGCTGCTGCTGCTCCTTGCTAGACGGCTGCTGACGCTGTTGGTTGTTGTTATGGTGGTGGTGCTGCTGCTGCAACGAGTCCGGTGATAGCTGGGTGCTGGGTGTGCAGGCGGAGCGGCCCCCACTGCGGCCCTGGTGCTGGGACGATGCCGGCGGTGTCAGGGAGACGGACGCTACTGCCGCTGTAGCAGGTGGCGGCGGCGGCGGAGCTGCTACAGCCGTGGCCGTTCCTTGGGCCGCCGACTGCCCAGCCCCAGCCCCAGTTCCTTCCCTGCAGCCAGCGCCTACGTTAGCAGCCGCTCGCAACTGGTCCTGCTGCTGCTGTTCTTGCCGCCACACGTGCCGCGCCCGCGCGCGCGCCGCCACCGCCGCAGCCGCAGCCGCCTCCGCCAACTCGCGCACGTGCGCCCCCCACTCGCCGTACAGCCGCGGCGGCACATGCCGTACGGCTACCTCCACACGCGCTGCCGTACCGCACGCAAGCCCCATGCCGTATGACAGCAGCCGCCAGGCGCGGATCTCATCCGCATCGCCAGATCCCGATCCGGATACAACATCATCGCCGCCGCCGCTGTTGTTGCTGCTGCTGTTAGCTGGTATGCTGCCGAGCAGGCTCCGCAGCAGCGGTCCCGCCGCGGCAAGGGATAGGGGCCAGGTGGCGATGCTGGGCTGCCGCACCTTGGGTGGCACACCGTCAGTAGCAGCAGTCACAGCCGCTTCGGCTGTAGCGCCCGCGACGCCGATGGCTGCGGCGCCGCTGGCGCCAGGTGTGCACCCGACGCCCAAGCTCAGGCGCGCCTGTGCGCGCGAATGCGGCGTGGAGGCAGCGGCAGCGGCTGTAGCAGCGCCCGGCGTGGTGGCAGCAGTAGCGGCTGTAGCAGCGCCCGGCGTGGTGGTCGGGCGATGGCGGCGCAGCACGAAGAACCCCCGCCGTGCCGCCTGCTGCAGCCCTCGCTCTACGGTGGCTCCCTCGCTCTCGACATCTCCATCACCGCCACCGCCATCACCGCCACCGCCGCCACCGCCTGCACCAGCCCCGCACTCGCACTGGCTCACGGCCTTCGCAGGCAACAAGGCAGAGGGAGCAGCAGCTGCGGCTGCAGCAGGCGCATCCGTGCTGCGTGTGGGCCCTGGAGACCGCTCCGACGGCTGTAGCACCCGCGGCGGCGGCACTGCTGCCGCTGCTGCTGCTGCTGTGGCCGCCTCAGGCGGCTGTAGCAGCTCACCCACGCAGGCCTGCAGCGCACCGTGGCAGCCCACCAGCGCCGCCGCCACACCCGACAGCGCCACGCCCCACGCCGCCGTGACGCCGCCGCCGCCGCCGGTGTTGCCGCCCGCGGCGATCTCACCGCCCCCACCGCCCCCGCCGACGACATCGCGGCCCGCCAGCAGTGCGGCTCGCAGCGCCGCCTGCGCGGCCGCCAACCCCAGCCGCGCGGCAGGTGCTGCAGGCGCAACCGCCGCCGCCGCGTCCGCCGCCGCCGCCGATTCCCGCCCTGGCAGCAAGTCCGCCGCCGCCGCAATCACGGCGGTGACGACGCGTGCCGGCGGCGCGGGCTGCGACAGCAGCCAGTCGGCGATCGCCGCCAGCGCCTGCATCCGCAGCTGCAGCAACGCCACCGCCTCGGCACTGGCTGCTGCTGCCGCTGCTGGCGGCACTGCGGCCGTCACGCCGCCATCACCGCTGCCGGTGCCGCTGCCACTCCCGCCATCCAAGGCACAAAACGCAGCGTCCACCAGCACCTCTGCAAGGACAGCCGCCGCGTCGCCTGCGCCGCGCTTTTCAGCCCCCGTGGTGGCAGCGGCAGCGGCAGCGGCGGCGGCGGCCTGGCAGAGGCTCCGAAGCAGAGAAGCCAGTGGCGGCGCCGCCAGCGCCAACACGGGCGCCTGCGACTGTGACTGCAGCAGGAGGCGCAGCGCAGCCGAGCTGCGGCGGCGGCGTTGGGACCGCCCGCTGGCGCCACCACCCCACTGAGCTTGGCGGCAGGTCCGCCACCGCAGGCAGTGTCGCAGTGACGACGCCGCGGCGTCCCGCGCGTCCGCTTTCGCCTCTTCAGTCTCCGACCTATAGGGCGGCGCCGCCGCCGCAGGCTGCAGACACAGCCGCCGGACCGCCGCCGCCAGCCGTTCCCCCCAGAGCTGCGCCAACACCACCTCACGCTCCTCTCCTTCCTCCCCATCTGTCTCGTCGTCGTCGCCGTGGGCCCCTGAGTCATCGCCATCAGCATCAGCATCATCAGCCTGATACCGATCCTCCTGCTGCTGCTCTGCCCCTCCCGCTGCGTCCATGGGGCCCGCCGTGCCGCCGCCGAAGAGCCGCCGCCTGCTGCCCCGGGCCCGCTGCGGGCCGCGGCCGCGGCCGGTCGGCTCCCTCACCGGCGATAGCTGGGCGCTCCCCCAAGCTCCCTGCCCCTCCTGCCCCTGGCCCTGCTGCTGCTGCCTCTGCTGCTGCAGCTGTAGCGCGAGCTGCACCCTGTATAAGGCTGCGTCGGCCCACGTGCTGCTGCTGCTACTGCCGCCGCCACCACCGCCACCACCACCGCCACCAGCAGCAGCACCGCTGCTACTGCCGTCCAGCTGCGGCCGGCAGACCAGCTGTAGCAGCGCGTCCATCATGCCGCCCGCCTCCGCCGCCAGACTGGACGGCAGGCTGTAGCAGTGCCCCAGCACGCCGCACAGCACCTCCAGCGCCAGCCCGAGCTCCGCGCTGCTACAGCCGCCGCCGTCAGCGCCTGCGGCTGTAGCCGTGCCGATGGCTGTAGCAGCGCCCGCGCCCGTCCCCGAGTCGCCATCATCATCGCACTGGGCCCCGGTCATGAGCAGGCGCGTGTCGAGCATTGCCCAATGCGCCGATCGAGCGCTCGTGGCCGCGCCGCCGCCGCCGCCGCCTTCTGCGTCGCTGCCGCCGCCGCCGCCATTGCCACGGTAGGAGGAGGTGCCGTACCGGCTGGCCGTGAACGCAGACGGCGCACACGAGGTGGTGGCCGGAGACCTGGTGGTAGCGGTGGTGGCAGTGGTGGCGGGAGTTCTGGAGTGTGTGTGGTGTGTTGGAAGGACGCCGCCAGAGCTGCGAGGGCCGCGAGCCGCAGCCGGCGTGGCCGCGCTGCCGCCTGCCCCGTCGCCCAGAGCAACGCCCAGGGCAACGCCAGGGCTAAGGACAACCTGGGTCGCTGCAGCGGCAGTCGCGGCGGCGGTGGCGGCGGCTGCAGTGTCGCGCGCCGCCGCGGCGGCGGCCGCCTCCGCCGCCACCGGCGCCGCCAGCTGCAGCAACGCGTCGCACATGTCAGCGCAGTGCGGCAGCAGCGGCGCCGCCGCCGCCACCAGCGCCGCCGCCGCCGCCGGGCAGGGGCCGCTGGCGGCGTAACCCACGAACTCGCCAACCACCTGCGCCATCTCATCCGCTAGGAGCAGCTGCGGCTCCAGCTCCGCCGCCGCCGCCACCGCGGCGGCGTGCGGCGACCGCGGCGGCGTGGGCGCCAGCGTGGGACACGCGCCGAAGTTGTTGCACAGCACCGCGTGAGACCTCGCTGCTAACGCCGATACGGTCGCCGTCGCGGCCTGTGCGCGGGCCGCCGCCGCCTGCGCCGCCGCCGTCGCCGCGAGCAGCGCCTCCCGCTGCCCCGCACTGCGCGGCGCCGCCTGCGCCGCCGCCTGCGCCGCCGCCGCCGGCCCTGGGGCTTGCGCCGCCACCACCGCCCGCATGACGGCTGCGTTGGCGGCGGCCGCTGCGGCGGCGGCCGCCGCCACCTCCCTGTCTGCGGCGTCGGCCTGGCGCTGCAGCCGCTGCAGCTCCCGCACGGCGCCCAGCACGCGCGCCGCCTCCGCCAGGACGCTCCGGAGCACAGCCCACATCAGGCCGCTGCCGCCGCCCCCGCCGCCAGCCACACCGCCACCGCCACCCCCCGGCTGCACTCTTGCCCGACCCGCACGCTCCTCTTCCGCGCGGTCCTCGCCATCGTCGCCGTCGCCGTCGGTGCTGACGCCGGCGCCGGCGCCGTCGCCGCCACTGCCGCCGCCGCTGCAGCCCAGCCGCGCCAGCAGGCGCCGCAGCAGCCGGCGGGACAGCTGCGGGTAGCTCCAAGCCAGCGCCGCCAGCAGCCGCGCCCCGGCGTACGCCCGCGGCGCCGCCGCCGCCAGCAGCGCCGCCGGCACCTCCTGCACCGCCCCCAACACCGCTGCCTGCGACGCTGCAGCGCCGGTTTTGCCGTCCCTGTCCTCAACATCTTCATCAACCAGCGGCCGCGGCGGCGGCGGCTCCACCGGCAGCGGCGCCGCCAGCCAGCCCAGCGCCGCCTCCGTCAGCCAGGCTGCCAGGTGCGCCGCCAGCGGGGTACTGGCGCCGGGCAGCGCCGCCAGCGCGCGGCCCAGCTGGCGGGGCCTGGGCGGCGGGCGGAGGTGAGGTGTTGGTGAGGTGGCAGTGAAGGTGGCGGTGAGGTGGAGGTAAGAGGTAGGTGGGGTTACTGGTGGGTAGGAGCCGCACGCACATCGAACATGCACGCAATCAGAATTTGGCTGCGTGCGGTGTAGGACACGGGTGTAGGAGGGATTGGGTAGTAGGTGGCGAACATACCACCAGCGGCTTGCAGCACCAACACGCCCTACCGCCAAGCAGTGCCGCCCCAACACCGCTGCAAGCCCGCAAGGTGTGCGGCAGTGGCGCAGATGCTCAGCGGCCGTGTCGCCGCCCGTGTTGCTCCCCGGATGCCGCGCTCACGCTGTCACCCACCTGCTTCCGGCCGCGACCTCCGCCACCACCGCCAGCGCCGCGCCAACACAGCCGCCGCCGCCGCCGTTGACACCTCCACCGCCGCCACCCGGCCCCTGGCTCTGGCCATCAGATACGCCGCCGCACGCGAAGGCTAGCAGCAAGTCTGCCACCGCCCCTTCACAGGTGTGTTCAAGCGGGTCGGACACGCCAGCAGCAGCAGCAGCAGCCGCGGTGGTGGCCCCAGCTGCCGCCAGCTTTGTGCCCGCAACCCTGCTGCCGCCAGGCGCGTCGCCCGGCCCCGGGTCCTCCACAGCCCCGGTGCGTGGCTGCGAGGGCCTAGCGACTGCTGCTGCAGCTGCTGCTGCTGCTGCCGATGCGAAGGTGCGCGGCCGCAGCCGCTGCTGCAGCTGCTGCAGCTGCTGCAGAAGCAGGAGGCCCAGGGCCTCGTTACTCCGCGCCCGGCTCTCCACACGCAGCAGCATCTCCTGTGTTATGGGACATGTGCGGGCGGGCGTCACGTGCTAGCAGCGCAGCAGGGGGCCTTAACTGACACCCAGTGCACTGTGCAAGGTCCGTACGCTGTGGCTGTCGCCACCGGTTTTCCTGTCCTTTCCCTTCTCCCTGACAAACCCCTTCAACCCTCCTTCTCACACCTACCGGCACTCCCGGACTCTGAGCAGCAACGCAGCAGCCCACTGCATTTCGCAGGCAGGCAGTCCACACTCGGGAATCGCGACCAGCGGATGATGCGCAAGCTGCGCCGACCCCATCCTCGCTGTCCACGGACTGGAGTTCACCAGTTGCTTCAAGGGCATCCGTGCGTCGCTCAAGCTGGTCCAGGCAGGCTTCCACAATGCTGCCGAGCGCCAGCTCGTCGACCGGCGAGCACCCTAGCGCTGCTTGCAGCGCCTGTGCGCATGTTTCTGGTGTTTCCGGCATACCAATATATAATGCAAGCTACATAGTCATTGACACAAATTTTGGTCCTCCCGGATTTCTACATTTGATCATTTGCAACTGCATTCCGCTGGATCTAACAGTTATATGTTTGTAGATTTACATAACTGCAAAGAATTCAAGCTGCCGATGAATTGGGACCTGGTTCCATTCCCGCCCGTAATGACAGCCCCTCGAAAACAAGCAGTCCTTCGATGCATGCTCGCTCAATCACATAATCATTCCTTAACAGCTAGCCATTGGACCTCATGACTCAGGGACATCGGAGAGGACGCCGACTGGGATGCAACATGGGTGCCTGTCGATATACACACACGCAGCGTGTACAGCACAGCAGCTGCGGGGCCACAGCCCTGAACACCATCTGCAGCTCGGGAAGTCCAGGTGCGTGACTCGTGCCTTGACAAGTGAGCAGGGGCATGCACGACCGCTGAGCTACGCAGAACTGCGCAGAAACGTGTGATAGCAGGGGACAAAGAGGGGGTTTGACGGAACAGAAATTGCATGTCCACGTTTGGGTGAGGGGGGGGGGGGCAAGAAGCTCTCTCGGGGACTGACGCCTTCTGAGGTAGGTGGCGAAATCGAGGTGGGCATGGATGGCACAGCAGACTACGCCGAGTCAGCGCGTTGCTTGCATCGGGTCACGACGTGGATAGCACAACATGATGTGGATCAGGGGACGGATGTCCCGAGCAGAGATGGAGTTTGGGCGGGGTCAAGGTTAGGATGGCACCGGGATGTCTCTGCTCATGCTGCCCGTGGTAAGCCAACGGAGGCCACCGCCACTACCAGCACAGGAAATATCTGGCTATCTGCCCCAAGGGCCAACCCCCAAGGGCCAACCTTTCCCTTCGAGAAAACTGTATCCTTCCGACGAACCCGCGCGTCCGTACAACAGTAGTTGCCTGCCCGAACAGGTACCTCCACGAACAGTACGGTTCCGCGGGCTTTCCAACAATCGCCATACCTGCACATATTGACACACACATAACAGTATTGATAGTACAGGAGACGAAGACTGCACACCGCTTTTTATCGCTAGCCTGTTCGACGCGACCGGACTTTGTTCGCTCGGCTGACTGACGCGGTAGACTGAAAGCTTGAGAGCGTCAAAGATAAATACACGATGCGGGCGAATTCGATACAACCGTTGCCTCAAGGCGACGCGCAGCAGCAGCAAAGGCCGCGCAACGAGCATGCGCCCGGCCCGGTTGCCGAGCACACAGAGCTGGACATGCCACCGGAGCATGTAGGCGATTGTCATATCTGCTATCTCGGATTTAGCTGCTGTGTTTGTGTTCGTGTACTGCAGCGAGCTTCCAGCCAGGCCTCACACATACACACACGCTCACATTTACCCCTGCCCGACTCGTTACCGCCATGCAGCAGGAGCACAAGAGCGCGTGGACGGCTGTGCGGGGCCTGACCAAAGTCCCTCGCATCACTGTACTTTTTTGGATAGCCAAGAGTGAGTAGTGCGTGCGTGTGGAGGGCGGGCGGCGGGGCCTGGCGGGGCGGTCACTGCATGCATGCATGCATGCATGCATGCATGCATGCCTCCGGCGGCCTACCCCCGGCCGACCTCACGCCTGCCTCCGGCCCTCGTGATGCTGTGTGTCTGTATTCAGTCTGCTGCACCACGGTGGGGGAGTCGCTGTCAGACCAAGTCAACGAGACGGCGGGGCTCGGCCTGGGCATCACCGCGGCAGTGTTCTTCCCGATCCTGTTCGCGGCGACCTTCATCCAGATGAAGGTCCGGCGCTACTACGGCATCATCTACTGGGTCAACGTCATCCTCATGTCCATCTGCGGCACCATCGCTACCGACGGCCTGCATGATGACGCCGGGCTAGAGCTCTGGATCGAGGTACGTGTGGTGAACGGCACCCGCCGTTGCGTGTTATGATTTGCGTTGTGGTTTTGGGGACGGGGATCCTGAGTACTGGTTCCAGATCTCTGCCGCGCGCGTTGCTTGGGGCATGTCGGGAGCCGGCACATGTGGCGGGAACCGGATGCACGTTTCGGAAGGGCAGGCTGCGATGGACTTATTGAGGGGCTGTGGTGCACGCTCACCCCAATTACCAAAGTTCCAAACCCGTGCCCCTCAACTAACTGATGGGAATTTGCCCTGCCCATTTCCCGCGCTGTGCCTGCTGCCTCCAGATCATTATCTTTTTTGTACTAATGATGACGTGCTTCGGCATGTGGTACTACTACGAACGGCAGCTGACTGTACACAGCATCAAGACGCTGCGGCGGGAAACGTTTTACTGGTAAGTAAGAGCAGCTAACTCGTGGGAGTTACACCGCAGCGTGCAGCAGCTGTGTGCTGCGCTGGCTAGGACGGCGGTGGGGGATGGGGGAGGGAGGGGAAAGAGAGAGGCTGCCGAACCAAGGGAGTTTTGTCATCACCTAGTAGCTAGTAGTCCTTTCAATGAAGCAAGGATACAAGGACTAGCTAGTCGCAACATCGCGCACCAGTTTGGCTTAGTTCTGCGCAGCATCCATGCAGCAAGTGTGCCTGTGAGCAGTCGCCGGACGATCAAGCCAAGCAATCAAAGCGTCCTCATAATCCTTATGCAATGCCATTGCTTTTTGTACCGCCTTGCCACCACCTGGACAGGCTGTCTATTCTCTTCACGTTTGCCATGGGCACAGCCGTGGGAGACGGCATCTCAGAGGCCTGGGACATCGGCTACGGCCCCATCTTCGGTTTCTTTGCGGGCGTGCAATCCTTCATCTTCCTGGTGTGGCTGGCGCTCCGGCTGCTGGGCAAGGCGCCGCAGCACAGCCCAACCGAGACGCTCATGTTCTGGGTCGCCTACATCTGGACACGGTGCGTGCGGGGGATCGCTCGTGTGGATGTATGGCCTGGCATTTGAGCTTTGCTGAGGATACAAGGGGCACGCGTGGGCGGGGGGGAGTCGGAAGCCAGAAAGGATCAAGGGGCGGGGGCGGAAGTAGGTCCTCGCTCATTGCGGACAATGAGAGGGGGTGCGCGCCGAATGCGTTCCTTGCTAATGCAGTCCACTTCCTCCCATGCACCGGGCACATCGGGACCCAGGGCAGGCCTGGTTGCAAACCCTATTCAAGAAATCGTTGGGATGCTTTCCTGCCGAAATCTCTCGCTCACTGTGCGTGCTGCTTCTCCCTCCCCCCACGTCCCGCCTCTGTTCTGCAGCCCTGTTGGCGCGTCGCTCGGGGACCTGCTGAGTAACGACCAGAGCGATGGCGGCGCTGGCCTTGGCACTCTGGGCACGTCCATGCTGCTTCTGGGCGTGATTATCATCTGCGTGCTCATTGGCATGGTCACCAAGTACGACATTATGCCTGAGTCTGACGGCATCATGGCGCCTGCGGGTTCGGCGGACAGCAGCGCTGTTGTGCCCGCACCCCTGCCGTCTGCTGACGCCTATGTGTACGACGGCACGACCCGGCCAGCTGCTGCCGAAGGCGCTTTGGCGGGGGACAAGAAGCAGGCGCAGCAGCAGCAGCGTGTGTAGCTCTGCTGCGTGCGTGCAGATTGCTTGCTTTCGCAATGCGGTAGCTGGTAGCGTTGCAGGACTAAAATAAGGTTGCTGCAACGAACCTTGCTTGCTGGACACCTACCTGACTGTAGTGAGCGTATCTTAAAGATGATGACCGCACTGGCACGGCCTGTGGCTTTAACGTGCGGCAGCCAGTCATTTTCCGACGCACCATACTTTGCACAGTTTGCAGCGTGTCAACCGTGCGTGTGAGTTCTATGCAGGCCTGTGACCCCTGCCTCAGGCCTAAACCACCTGGTGAGGCTTTCCATGTGTCCTAGCCAGCTGACAGCGCGAGTGCTGCGGAGATGCTCGGAGTGCATGGTGCACTCACACCGCGCACGGTTATGCCTGGCGGTTAGGGTGAAGTTCCCAGTCTCACTGTACGTGATATAAACTTTGGTTGGTTTAATGACGCCTGTTTGTGTGTTCACGTGTGTTCATTCGGTACAAAGACATGAGCATTCGTGACTGATTGGCTATTCCGAAAGCCGGTTTGTAAATTAGACGTATTATTACGGGCGAGTGCTGGGTCGTTGGGGGGGCGGGGGCCGGCGTGAAACCCTACCTGCGTGAATGAAGCTGAAGGCTCCCGCTGTGCGAAGCTGACTCATCACCGTGAAAGGTGTGTGTTCCGGCACTGCACTTATCATGCCCTAGTAAGTTTGGTGTGTTTGCTTGTTGGTGTCAGACTGACGGCCCACCTGCGCAGTACGATGTCGGCATGGGCGTGGAACCCTTGACATGGGCGAGCGCAGCGCAGGACCCCTTACATTACGTCATTACGGATTGATGTACGATCAAGTTTCGCCGGTTTCCCTCTCGGCCTGGAGATGCCCCTGCCCCCGCCGCGACACAAACACAAGCTCAGATGAACACATGCCACGAGTCCCGTGCTTGCCACGATCAGTCCCATAAAGCTTGCACATCTGAACCGACCTCGCGCCTTGCCCCGTGCCGGTATGTTGTAGATGGCTTTAGACCCCTAGCGTCTACACAGCGTAGACGACCCCTCCCGCGCCAGCTACGCCCAGAAACTTTTCCCTAGGGGCTCGCCCCCCAAACCCCCAAAACATCTACGCTCCCTGTCTAAGATACCGCCAAATCCCCAAAACGTCTACACTCCGTAGATGCGCGGCCTCAAACCCCAAAAAAATTCTCCGCCTTCGGCGGATTTGGGGCAAATTTCTACAGCGTAGATGGAAGATACGAGAACTGGCCCTCGCGCTGGCAGCATCCACGCACGGCATCCGTCCAGGGAGGTCATTGCATACTGGACAAGTTCAAACCTACTGCGGGGCCCAGATGGACGCCCCTTACAGTAGCATTCCTAGCTAATATTACCGTCGAAATAGCGCTGTACGCGAGCAAGAGATTGAAAGACCTTGCGAGCTATGTGAGCTGCCGTCACCAGTCAAGAACACACGAGTATACAAAACACACAATTGAAACCTGCACAGGCGATCGCAGCGCTAACCCATTTCCGTAATAAATACTGTTGCATCGCCTATAGCGATTACAGCACACTCCACATACCCATTGACTGCTTTCCACCGTTCCACTGCAACAATGCAGTACAACGCTCGCTTGCGCGGTGCCATGCATTGTGGTGTCAGCCCACGGACGCAGCAAATACACACCACATCAACAAACACCTGGATGGACTGCTGCACACTTGCTGCTTGAACGTTTCACACTTCTCAATCTCATGTGCGGCGTCCTCTTTCCCCCTCATGCTGTTCTCGTTCCCATCCCACCCTGGCATGTAAGGTTGTCCCCCTCCCCCCTATCAAAGATGCAAAGGTTAGCGACACCCATGTGCATCTTCATACGGTACATCGTTCATTTCGCAATCCATTACGGCTGCACACGGTTGCAATCAATGACCATGCAACCATGCATCATTAACCCCCATGCGGCCCCAGCATGGCACCGTGCGTGTTGCGCGCTAGCTCCACCGACTGCTAGCTAGCGCAGCACTTTGGAGCAGCGCTCGCGCTCGCCCCATCCACACGCGCCCTTTGCAATCATTCTCTATTGACAGCATGCATCATCATAGCTCGGTATGCCCATGCAACTGCATTGACCCGCGCCACAGACCTGACGCTCTATCTGCTGGACCTGCAAACTGCTATCTAGCTAGCTCACCACACACTCACTCCATCGTGCCACCACGATTACGACACCCCAGCTGCCCTCCGTCGCTCGCTGGCGCCGCCCGCCCTCTACCATGCAGTGCCTGCCTGCCCGGCGTGCGGGCTTACCGTACAGTCAGCCGTGCACACCGTACACCACACCGTAACAACACCGTACACGACTATATCGTACACCACACCGTACACTATACCGTACACTAAGCTACTTTGCGCAGCTTCCTGAACACGCCCACCCGCATCACGTACGGCACAGCGATGGTGGCCCAGCGCATGAGCATCAACACCGCCAGCCCCAGCCACACCCAGCCCAACACCGACACGCCCGCGTACCAATGCGCTGCGTCCACCGACGCCCCCGTCGCATCCGCCGGCGCCGCCGGCCCCGCGAACACGTCCGCCGCCGGCACGCCTGGCGGCGGCGGCGGCACGCCGCCGCCGCTAAGTACGGCGTGTGCGGCGGCGCCGTACCGCACTCCTAGCAGCATGATCAGGAGCGCGGGCGCGGCGGCCAGCAGCATGGAGAAGGCGGCGTAGGCGAAGCCCCCGGCGCCGTAGAGGATGCCGTCCCACGCCATGGCCATCACCGTGAGCGGCTCCATGCCCGCCACGAACAACAGCAGGTCTGTGTGTATGTGTGTGGGGGGCACGGGGTATGGGGTATGGGGGCGAGGTGACGGGTAAGGGGTAAGGGGCGAGCGTAGGGACAGGGCGGATGGCGATGGAGGGTGATAAGCACGCAGCAGCGCAATAATTTGGCGTGGATTCACCTGCAGGCAGCCCCTCCCTTCTCTCTTCCCTCCCTCTTGCCTCTTCCCTCCCTCTTCCCTCCCTCTTCCCTGCCTCTTCCCTGCCTCTTCCCTGCCTCTTCCCTCCCTCTTTCTCTTCCCTCCATCTTCCCTCCCTCTTCCCTTCCTCTTCCCTCCCTCTTCCCCCTTCCCTCCCCGGCCCCCACTCACGTTCCACCAGCCTCAGCACTTCGGGGTCCTTGCTGAACAGGCGCGGCAGCACCCGGTGACCAGCCGCCAGCCCCAGAGCCAGGATCATGCCCAGACCCAGCGACAGCTCCGCCACGCGCCGAGCCACCTGCGAGGTGTGCGAAAGAATGTGAAGTGTGAATAGGTATGTTAAGTGTGAATAAGTATGTTAAGTGTGAATAAGTATGTGAAGTGTGAATAGGTATGTTAAGTGTGAATAGGTATGTGAAGTGTGAATAAGTATGTTAAGCGTGAACTTTGTGTGCGGAGGTGGTCGTGCGGCAAGCAACAATACAGTACACAAGGAAGGGTAGGTGCGTGGCCGCCACCTGGTCAAGCCGTGTGCTTTGATGGCGTGGGGTTCGCAACCCTCATTCCGATGATGCCATAAAACACTGCCGACCGCCGCGCGCCCTCCTCCCGACACCTCAGCTTCTGCCACAGCACCCACCCATCACCACCCACCTACCCTCGCCGCCACCCTCCCTCCGCCCCTTCCTCCGCCCTCCCGCACCTGTGCTGCGCCGCGGGGGCAGCCGGCGCCCAGGTCTCGGGCCATGAGCGACTGCGCCGCCACCGCCAGCGCGTCAGCCAGCAGCGAGGCACTCAGCCACACCTAATGCGGACAGGGTAGGGGAAAGAAATGTGTGTGCGTAGCAGCGGGGCAGGGGGTGGGTGGCGGATAGCGTTTAGGAGATGTGGTGCGGGGGTCGGGGGCAGGGCAGGACAGGGGCGGGGTTTTCAAAGGCCTGATGCGTCAAGATGCAGGCGCAATGTTGCACAGCTGGTTTCGACAGGTAGGGATCGCAGCCGCGCACACCGTGTGTCTGCCGAACTCACATACAACCGTACGCGCATTCCCGACTTTGCTTGGTGTGCTACCCTGGCCCGCTGCCCTTTGAACCCCGGCCGCCGCATCTCCCCTCCCCCCCCACCCCGCTGCCCTCCCCCCCCCCCCCGCTGCCCTCATTCACCTGCAAGCAGATTTGGTGGCTGGCTGTGGAGGCGGCGCCGGCCCGCGCCGTCAGTGCCGTGGCCACTGCGTAGGTGGCGGTTACGGAGGCGCTGCGCAGGACCATGAAGCCTGGATGGGGGGCGGGAGTGTGCGTGTGTGTGAGAGAGATAGACATACACACGGAAAGGGGTGCGGTAGAGCGCGTTTTGCCAAGGAGTGGAAGCGTGAAGCCGGGCAACGCGCAATCTTATGATGAGTGCGCGGAGCGCAAGTTCCCGCACCGCCGTCCTTCAACCCCTCCATCGCCTTGCCGCCACCGTACAGTACACACCTGTGGGCTTGAGCAGCGGCGCTACGCTCCACAGCCGCATGTACAGCCCCCGCCACAACGGCACCTCCACGGCCTCCACCACCGGCGGCAGTAGCAGCAGCGCACTGGCTATGCTGCTACCGCCAACGCCACTGCTACCGCCACCGCCGCCTCCACCGCTGTTGCTGACTCTGCCGGTGGCCGCGCCGCCACTGCCGGCTCCCCCTGCGGGCGCCGCCTCCGCCTCCGCGACCTCGAAGGCCGCTGCCCCGGCGAAACTGCTACTGAAGCCACCGCCGGTGGCGGCATTTGCAGTCCATCGCCTGTCATCCTTGGACGCCCGCCGCCCGCCGCCGCTGCTGCCTGACAGCGGCGACAGCGGCTCAGCAGCACTGGGCTGCCTCGACAACGCGGCAGCGGCGACAGCGGCCTCGCCGCCGCCGCCGCCGATGCTGCTGAGCCGGCCGCTCAGCGGCCCGGCTGACCCCACCGCCAGCGGCTCGCCAACCCGCTGCTCAGAACCACTGTCCTCAGCAGCTGCTGCCACCGCTGGCGCGCCTCCCAGCAAAGGCCTCTCCTCCGCATCCCCGGACGCGCCTCCCGCCGCCGCCGGCGCCCTCTCCATCTCCACCTCCGCCGCGGGTGGCGGCGTCAGCAGCGGCACCGCCGCCTCCGCATCCGCCGCCGCCTGCGGCTGTTGCAGCAGTCGGCGGCGCAGCATGCGCAGCAGCACGCCCACGGTGACCACTTGCGAGGTGACGGTGGCGATGGCGGCGCCGGCGGCGCCCATGCGCATTCCGAACACCAGGGCGGGTGCCAGCACGATGTTGATGAAGGAGGCCAGGATGGTGGCGCGCAGCGGCGTGGTGGTGTCTTGGAGGCCTCGGAACACGCCCTGGTGGAGCAGGAGTTGATTGGGATGAAGGGTGGGAGTGGCGAGTTTAAAACGTGATGGGGATGGGGATGGGGATGGAGGTGCGTGGGGAGTGAGTGACATGAGTGCCCCGAAGTATCCGCATCCAAAAGGGGCACGACCGCACAATGCAACCGCTGCCACAGCCACACAGCCACTGCAGCAGCAGCACTCTCACCTGCACCGCCAGCATCAGCGTTGCCGCCGGCGCGCCCAGCGCCCGGACCATCAGGAACCCAAGGGCGGGGCCAAACACAGGCGACACGCCTCGTCGTATGCCCCACACGTGTAGCAGCCCGGGCCCCGCCGCCAGCAGCACCGCCGCCTGCAGCCCACCCAGCAGCAGTGCCAGTAGCATGCAGGCGGACGCGACGCGCACCGTCTCTGCGGCTGTAGCGGCCGCAGTGGCGCTGATGCTAATGCCACTGCCACTGCCGCTACTGCTGGTGGTGGTGGCGAAGTTGGCGACATGGCTGTTGCTACTGCTGCTGGTGGCGCTGCTACTGACGGTTTCAGCTGCGAGCAGCGGCTCGGTGACTGTCGAGTCGGCATGTGGATCGACAAGGCCTGCTGCTGCCGCCTTTGCCGCCGCTGCCCCCGCCCCGTTCTCCGCCTCTGCCGCCAGCTGCCCACTCCGCTGCGGCGCCAGTGTCTGCGACAGCGCGAGCGACAGACGCCGATACAACCCGCCGCCGCTGCTGTCTGTGCCTGCTGCGCCTGCTGCTCCCGCACCGCCCCCGTCTGCCGCCCCGGCCCTCGCGCCCCTCGACTGCAGCGCCCCGCTGCCATTGCGTGACGTCGCCGCCAGCTGCACAGCGCCACCGCCACCACCACCACAACCACCACCTCCACCGCCGCCACCAGTTGTGTTGGAGGCCGCGGCGGCAGCGCCGCTGGCAGTAGCGGCTACCGCTCCTGCTGCTGCACCGGCGGCGGAGGACGAGGCGGTGTTGGCGCGCTGCTGGGAGGAGGAGGCGGTGGCGGCGGCGATGCCGGATGCCATGGCGACGGCGCTGGTGGTGACGGCCACAAGCGGCGCGTTGACGAGCTTGGTGGCTGTGTTGAAGATGGACAGCGCTACACCCACCTGCCGTACACGAGCGCGGGCGGGGGGGGGGTGGAGGGGCGAGCACTCGGCTGAGCGGGGGTAGCGGGTGGGGAGGCTAAGCGCGGAGTAAGCAGCGAGCGTGTCCTTGAAAGCATAAGGCACATTCAGGTGCAGGGTGGAGCGGGCGTGACACACACGGTCAAAGCATGTGCCAACGCCAATGGGAGTCGTGTTCCTCCTCCAGGCCCTGCAAACTCAAGTAAGAGTTAGAAAATCCCTGGCCCACGCACCGCGGCCAGCTGCGTGGAACCGGCGTGCCCCATGTAGATGCTGTCCACCAGCCCCGCAATCGGGTCCGTCGCCAATGCCGCGAGCATCTGCAGGTTTATTTGAATTCGTGCCAATCGAGCAGCAGCAGGAAAAGCATTATTCATTCGTTGGCGCGCCGTGAGCTCATCGCTACAGTGGTAGCCGCGCAAGTAGTCGCCAGGGAATGGGGGAATCCGTGCGTGTGTGGCAAGGAAGGTGCGGGTTCGGGGATGCAGTTGGCGCCTTCCCGCCTGCTGCCTGCTGCAACACACACGCATCCGCCCCCCTGCCTGACACGCCCTTCCCCGACACCAGCCCCCTCCGCACCCACCGGGAGGGCGATGTGGAAGATTTCGTGGTCCAGCATGGCACGGTCCCGGTACGGTGTGCCCAGCCACCGCCCCCAGCTGCCAGCAGCTGCGTCAGCAGGCGCCGCTGCGCCCGAAGACCCGGCGGGACCGGCAAGACCGCCTGAGGCACCCGGCGTTCCGAGGCCTGCAACCTCGCCCGGCCTCGCCGCCTCCACGTCAACGTCGGCTGCCAGCCGCCCCGTCAGGTCAGACGCAGGGGGCAGCAGCGAGGCGGGCGACGCGACGGCATCGCTCTTCGGCAGCCTGTAATAATGAAACGCCCAGGTGAGAAACGATGTGTCATTCGACAGCGTGCTCGCTAAGCCAGTCTTGAGGTCTCACCTCGAAGAGAGAAGTGGCCTGTCTGTGCGTTTCTCTGCGTCGTGTTCCTCCATTTCCAATATGGTTTCTCCGGGTCCCTGAGTCACGCGACTAAGTGGTGAACGTCTGTTATACATGTAAGCATTTAGTAAGTATCCATATGTTCTTGAAAGTGGTCGTCAACTAGTCATAAATCTGCGGCAGAAGCTGGTCGGTTCGTAAAACCTAATGCACGAACCCCCTTAGGTTTCTTCACAAACATTCCGACTCGCTGTCACATTGATAGTGCGGTTCAGATAATCGCACCCTTTTTGTCGCATTTCGCTGCGTGTCATTCCCTGGGCGAGGTAAGGTCGTTGGCCCGATCCAAACCCGCACGCCTTTTTGCGGCCCGCCCCCGATACCCGAGGCCCGCTTCCGCCAGATTTGTGGCTAGTATTGCCCAGCCCCGGACCATAACCTATTCGTGCCTGTTCACATTGCGTGTTCCTGTCATTACTCCTCCCTCCCAGCCTTTCATCGCGTCCATAATCATCGGCTTCAAGTCGGCGCGCCTTCTGAAGCACGCGATAGCCCACACGAAGGCTTCAAATTATATGTTGTGGTCTTATGTTATATAAAATGCAGTCACCACGAATTGCGCCGAAGTGCGCGTGCCGGCAACCCGGTGTCAATCTCGCATCCCCGCCTCCCCCCTCCTCACGCACACACACCGTCGCCAAAACTGAGCCTGTGTCAAACGGCTCCCCACATTGCGCCAGCACTGAAGCTCAGCATCACTCGCAGGCAGGGGCACGCGCCGTGCAAATGGCCAAGCCGCTTGGTTGTGCGGGCAACCAAGCGGCTGTTCACCCATGACCATTTCTGCCTTCGAAACCTTATTCGTCAGGGGTTCCTCTGTTATTTGACACCGCAAAAGCTACGGCCCATTCAGGAGCAAGACTTACCTGCTGGGCACAATTTCAAACGACCGCCAAACGATACTACTTCACGCGCGCGGCCGTAGGCACCACCAGAAGCGAGTGGGACAGCCGCCCATTGCAAAGTTAAGGCACGTCGAAGGACAAAAACGGCCCACGCCACGTCTCCCGTCTGAGGCCGCAAGCGCCTACCACACCTCCCGGACTCATGTCATCTCTGCCTGCCCCCGCCACCGTTCTCCTATTGCCTGGGTCGACTTGTACAGGTATGGCCCGCCACGTGTCCAGCCAGGTCCCGCTGTCAAGCACACGCACAGTAGGCACGAAACCCAACAGCAATGAATTACACACCGTGCCATGCTACCGTATGCTCGCCAGCAAAGACTGCTAACCAGGCACCGGCCGGGCCTAAACCTGCGCAACTCCCCGCGACCTTGCAAAAGTCCATCCCCAATGGACGGGGGGTGCTCGCTTCTCGCTTCGGCCAATCGACCTGCCGCCTTATTGTGCCAGCAATATTACGAGTATGGATAAAGGACAATAGCCAATACCGTATCACGACGTGGCCGTCGCGGTTTGCGGGGCGAGCCAAGAAATGTAGGAGAAAGGACGCACGTACCGTGCCGCCTGTCTGGCGGGTAACCGGACACACCCCTCCGCCACACATGCGAGGCGCACGCACACACGACCTTCGAACCGGTGCACACCGCATGCACGTGTGCGCCACAGCCACAATCCCCCTGCAGCAGCCGACTCTGGCCCGGCACGCCCACACAGGCCTACATGCCGGGCCAGCAGTGCTGCCATCCCTCAGTATTCTACGACTGCAAGTGCGCGAATGTCCAATGGCCTCGGTTCAAGAGCCGCCCCCGTCGCCCCCGCCCCCGCCGCCCGCATCCACTGCCGCGTGGCCGTTGCTGTTGTGGCCATGGTGCCAGTACTTCGACCGATTGCCGCCGCCGCCACCACCGCCGCCCACACCCGCCCAAATCCCTCCGCACCTGTGACAGTGAGCCAACAGCAGTGGACTGAACGCGCCAGTATTCCACTTAACACCCGCCAAAGCAATAAAAGATGACACATAGAGGCAAGTAAGGTAAACACACAAGGTCAACCCTTCGCCAGTCGCGCGCCTACCGCATTATTAAATGCCCGAGCTCTTCTCTCCAGGCGCCAGTCGGGAGCGCTCGTCCGCCTCGTCATCATCAACCGCCGCTACCGCAACCGCCTTGCTGCCAAGGGCGCGGCCAAAGCCGCTTTCGTAATCAAACTCCTGAGAGACGCCCGCGCTTCCCAGACCCTTGCCTCCGCCGCCGCCGCCAATGCTGCCACCCGCGCCGTCGCCCGCTGCTCCCAGCCCTCCTCCACCCAGCTTCAGCTGGTCGTACTTTTGTTGCAGCTGCCTCTTCCGCAGCGTAACCGCCACCGCCGCCACAACCACCACCGCCGCCAGCACGCCAATCACAATGCCAGCAATGGCGCCGCCGCTCAGGCCCTCGGCCTCGTCATCATCGTCGTCGTCGCCGGCGCTGCCACTGCCGCCGCTGGCGGCGGCGGTGGTGGTGACAGGCGGCGCGGGGCCGAGCGGGAAGGCGACTCGCGGCAAGGCAGTTAACAGAATTGGGCCTGCGTGCGTGCATGCGTGCGTGAGAGGTTGCGGCCACAAACTCATTCGCAGCATGGATAAACGGCGGCGGCGATCAAAGCGCTTGAGACCGAGAATGCCATATAAAGCACATCCCGCTCAACAAAAACCCAGACGCAGCTGCTTCTATGGCAAAGTCCCCGGGCACAAAATGCGCCATGCACCGCAACCTCACTAGCTCGGGCCCGATGCCTCATCATGACGCCGACTCACCGGGCCCGCCGCCGTACGTGGACATCATCTTGACCACGGACGACTGAAGCGCCGACATGCTGCGAGGGAAGAGCGGGTGGGAGGGTAGGTGGGTGGGTGGGTGGGTGTGGGCGGGTGGGGTTGTAAATACCAGCCCAAACTAAACTTGGGGTTGCATCATGTGCATAATGGCTAATGCAAAAGTGGGGTGGTAGCCAGCGGGGGCAGGGGGCAGATGCGTGTGCATGTGCGGGTGTGGGCAGGGCTCACGACACCCACTCACCTGGTGGAAAAGGACTTGAAGGCGGCCGTCTGGCTGGGCGTCAGAGACAGCAGCGAGTCGTAGAACGGGTCGCGGGCAGAGGCGCTGCGGGCGGCGCCGGGGCTGACGCCGGTGCCGGTGGCCCTCGGCGCCGCCAGCTGCGGTGCGACGTAGCCGGCGGCGGCGGCACGCAGCGGCAGCTCCGCCATTGCCTGTGGTGGGAGTGGGGGTGGGTTAGTGGGTGGGCGGGTGGGTGGGGTAGCTCAACCCAATCCCAAATAAACCGCTGCCAACCATGGTGGGTGGGTGGGTGAGTGGTTGGGTGGGTGGGGCACAAGAGGGGCGGGTGGGTGCGTGGGGGTAGTGGGGGCACCGCCGCCAGGCAGCAGGCCGTTCCAGGCATGCGCGGCTCCCCCCCCAGCCGCGCCCCAATCATTCCCACTCCCACACACCATTTCCAAACAAACCAGGCACGTATCCGCGGTGTCTGGCCTTGCCTGCCTACTCCGCATGCGCGCCCCATAGCGCACCATGCATCACCCACACCTGCCCACCCACACCTGCAGAATGACCATGGCGTCCAGGGTCATGTCAGAGCTGGTGAACCGCGGGTCCGTGGCGGCTGCGTGTGTGTGTACGCACAGGGAGGGGGGAGGGCAGGAGTATTGTGATGTGTGGTGTTAAGGGAAATATGCTGGGAGAGGCATGATTGGAGGGAGGCAGGGAGGGAGGCAGGGGGCAGGTGGAAGGGAGGCGGAAGGGAGGCACGGGGCAGCAGCGGCGGCTGTCAAGCTGCCGTCCCGCCGACACCTCACGTCACCCCCTTTCCATAGCTCTTTCCTACTAACCCTGTAAGGGCCCAAACGCCAGACGCCAGCCACCCGCTCGGCCGACGCCCCTCCCACCCAACTTTTACTTCAGCACCAACCACCGCACACCGCCGGCCACTCACCCAGCCCCGGCGGCCCCAGCAGAGCGCCCACCAGCGCCACCAGCGGCAGCGTGGCGGCGGGCAGTGCGCTCAGGCCGCCGCCGCCGCCGCTGCCGTCCGCCGCCGTCGCCCGCTGCACCTCGGCCACAGC